>NW_025110615.1:7500-108287 GCF_011392965.1 Frieseomelitta varia | reverse complement strand
CCATTAGATTTTCATTTGCGGGGACATTTAAAATCTATTGTATACGCAACATCGATTGAAAATGCTGAAATACTACGAAATCGAATAGAGCAAGGCTTCCGACAAACTCGAGAAACACCAGGAATGATAGAGAGAGTAACCAGATGAATGACAAGACGCGTGCAGGCTTGTCTTCAAATGCAAGCTGGTTCATTTCGAGCATCTTTTGTAAAAGTAATTAAAACAGAAAATTCATTATATCTCATAAACGAAGACAGATAGGACATATATTTATATGACGTTTTTTCATTATGTTTAAGCGTACAATCAGCTCCCACAAGTTACGAAACACCCTGTATATGCTAGAACGAACTAATATTACGACCAATTAGTTAGCTCTAGCCATGATCCCCAGTACACGTTTGTGCCGTAACGTTGATTCTCATTTGAAAATCGCAATTTACAGAGGACGAAAATGCCATGGTGCAAGGCATCGTGACAGAGGACGGGCTTTTCGACGGCACTGTCGTTACCGGATTCGAGGAATACTACATCGAGCCGACGAACAGATACTCGAACAAGGAGGAGAACACGTCTCCGCCGTATCACAGCATAGCTTATCGCGCCTCGGACGTACTAACGCCACGTAGATCGTTGCCTTGCGCCAGTCACCACTTGCATCAGTCCGCTTCTCACGATTCTACGGAAAGGTGAGTTATTTTCTGACACATTGGAATCGAAGGTGAACGATTCATGGATTATCTCGGATAATAAGTACATCACCTGATTATCCTGTTCGACGTGTAAAGTTGTAAAATTATTAGACGTAAAGGTGTGTGTGTGTGTGTGTGTGTGTGTGTGTTTGCGTAACTTACAATTTACAACTTATAATAACCAACTATGTTTGCGAGTAACTTTCATCAAATTTTATTAAATATTTATAACTGCGAAACGGAAATTACACGGTGTAACAGTTTACACGTGTCACCAGATTTCAACATTAATCTGCTGAATGTTGAATGTTGAGAATGACATCACAGCAGCGTTGTTATGGTAATGACCGTTCTTTTTCGTATAAAATGTTATTATCATTCTGCAGCACGGTGGTGAAGCTTTGTAACTATTTCTCTAATGCATGGCATATATATTTTTGATAACAAAATACAATTGCGAATAATATTCGTGTTAGAGCAAGCAGTGCATTGCCTTCTAATTAATCTAATAATAGATCATTCTCGTCAATAAAGCAAGCATTTATATATGATTTTCAATGTAATCGTGACAAGTGAAAATTCGAAATGAACGATCATTGTTGTCACGAAACTAGAGAAGGCAACTGGACACTTGCATACATCTTTGTGAAAGTAGAACTCTTATAATTAAATAGAAATTTAGTTTACCATCTACTGTTAATAGAGAATAATAAGAATCTGCGAGTTTAACTATTTATTTTAAATCAAAAAAAAAAAAAAAAAGAAGAAAAAAAAGAAAAGATGAAAAACGGATGAGAGTTGATAATACAGAGAATAACAAAAATCTACAAATTTTATCTTTTCATTACATTAATTGTTTACAAGGAGGGAGGTGAAGGACAAATTAAGTCCAAAAAAAAAAAAAAAGAAAGGATGGAAAACTGACGAGATATTAATAATAAAATAATATTAATAAATAAATAAAGTAATACTAATAAAGATCAAATTATTACGTACACGCGAAACACACTTGCGGAACAAAGATTCGATATTTGTTCGTCGGTGAATGTTCGCCTCGCTGGAAAATGTCAGTTTCATCCAATGTGACAACTTATAGACGAATCTAGCAGGGACGAACGCGTGGCGATGCAACGCGCAGATTTTCAGAGCTCGTCGTAAACGTTCGCTCGTTAATGTAACAGGATAACGCCTCTAAAACAGCCCGGGCAAATCGCGTTACGTTAACCGAGGATGAAAATGGATCTAACGAGAGACAGCTCCGTTGCTCGAACGTCTGCGCCGTCTGAGGTTTATCAACTCGGAACACCGGCTGCTCCTTCCTCGCGTTAATTTCGTTACCAGTTTCCACGACGCATTATTCGCTGGCATACGTAGACAGACCGACGCCACGAGAGATCTAACGAGCTTCAAACCGCGGACCTTCAAACATTCCCCGAACGAATCGTTGGTAATTAAGCGCGGAGCCAGACCGCGAGTCTCGCGAGGAGTATCCAGGAGTGTCCAGGCGTGCAGAATGTTCCAGATCGTGCTGCAGAAATGGACGATCGTACGCGAGAGTACAAGACAGCATACGTTTGTTTCGATTTGACGCTTCGTTTTGAACGTTTGCCCGGATGAAAGACGAATTGAAATGTTGTGCAAGCGTGAAACCTTGAAGTTAGAGAAAAACTCGTACGCACGCCGGGATTTAATTCCATCTTCGATCGAATTTAATTTCGATTACGCGATTTGTTTCGTATGTTCGGAAGTTACAGAGTTATCTGGAAACGCAGAATACACGCGGGAAGAAAAACGTTGAGCTGAACGGCTCAATTTCAAGCTCACCTTCCCGCGAGTAATTAACATAATTTCCTTACGCTCTACGACGTTGGGCTCCGGTGCGCAACGAGCGCAATAATCGCATCCGCAAATATCGTCTCTTTATTCTTTCTCTTTTTCTTTCTTTTCCAGGGGCAAGCACGGTTATGCGAACGACTCTCGGACGCTTTACGAACCTCTGCTCGGCGAGAGGCAAGCTCTCTACTCGAAGGAAAACGGCGCACGGGTTTTAACCACGGAGAGAGATAAGAGCGCGGCACGTATGGAAACGTGAGTGTCGGATCCGAGGAGAATTGTTTGAACGACGGTCTCGCTGCTACTTCCTTTCCCCGTGAAACGTTTCCATTTCCCCCCTCCCCCCCGTTTCGTTTGCGTTTCGTTTTGCGCGGAATCGTAAAAATCACGGGAACGGAAGTTCCCGGTCTCGAGCGCCGCCGACTCGAACTACGAAGGGATAAGCCCGCTTTATCCAACAACCGTAAGAAATTCGCGACTGGCCGCTTTTTCACGTTTTTTCTTTTTTTTTTTTCTTTCTTTCTTTCTCTCTTTTCAGAGCCAGCGACGCCGATCGTATCGCCAGGCATTTGCACAAACGTGCCACCGTGGACCCGCGGAAAACTACCTGCATGCTCTATCTGCAGGCGGACCATCAGTTTTTCGCGAGATACGGCACGGAGGAGGCGTGCATCGAGGTGATGACGAGACACGTGCAAAGGGTCAACTCCATTTATAAGCACACTGGTAAAGTTCCTCTTGCACCCTTTGCGCAGCCACAGACGTGAGAAACACTTTTGACGAGTCTCTCAGCAGCCATTAAACCGATATTCTCGAGTGCATCTTTAACCTTTGCGTAGCCAGTCAACCTTGTCTAATATGAAAAATACGCTTGTTACGTCACTTGCAGGAAAAAAAAAGAAAGAAAGAGCGAAGTCACGTTTAGAGAACTGTCGAAACTTTGAAGTATTATTTGAATCTGTCTGTAGTGTGTGTATGTCAGAGTTATATATTGCAGTTGGCATGTAGTATAGTATATTATGTGTTGGAATCTTGGAACTTTATCGGATTATTTTTTTGCACATACGTAACACTGTCTGCTAATTCCAGTTATTAATGATAACAATGGTAATGGTATTTCAGAGCACGTTTTAAACATTATTTAGCATATAGCATACTAGGATATAGTATAATTAGCATAGCTAATATAATTACATAGCATAGCATAGCATAGTTAATATATATTATAATAGATTATAATTGGCATAGTATAGTACATCATGCTGAAATTTTTGAAACCTTGAACTTTATCGGACTATTTTTTTTGCACATACGTAACACTATGTGCTAATTCCAGTTATTAATGATAACAATGATGATAGTATTTCACAGCACGTTTTAAACATTATTTTAGTCAGCATATAGTATATAGTATACTAGTATATAGTATAGTATAATTAGCATAGCATAGCTAATATAATTACATAGCATAGTTAATATAATTACATAGCATAGTTAATATAATTACATAGCATAGTTAATATAATTATATAGCATAGCATAGCATAGTTAATATATATTATAATATATTATAATTAGCATAGCATAGTTAATATATAGTACATCATACTGAAATTTTTGAAACCTTGAACTTTATCGGACTATTTTTTGCACATACGTAACACTATATGCTAATTTCAGTTATTAATGATAACAATGATGATAGTATTTCACAGCACGTTTTAAACACTATTTTAGTCAGCATATAGTATATAGTATAGTATAATTAGCATAGCATAGCTAATATAATTACATAGCATAGCATAGCATAGTTAATATATATTATAATATATTATAATTAGCATAGCATAGCATAGTTAATACATAGTACATCATACTGAAATTTTTGAAACCTTGAACTTTATCGTACTATTTTCTGCACATACGTAACACCATCTGCTAATTTCTGTTACCAATGATAACAATAGTGTTTCAACAGTAACATGATAATAGCATTTCAGAGCATGTTTTAAACAGACTTGTTGCCTATAGCTTCAGCAGAACGTTGTAACTTGTAAAACTTCGTTAATAATGTTAATTACAGTCCCCTGCAAGGGGATCCCGGCCGTAAGTTTATTACGAGCGGTGTTGGTGAGAAACTCTTGGTCGAGAGTGACCACGAGAGATATTTGCCGGCATTGTTCGCGAACGATATTAATATACCCCGACTTTGACCCCGTGCTCGAACGCGTCAAAGAGATTCTGTTGCTGTTGCTAGATTTCAACCAGGATGGCAGGCCTGACAACATCAGCTTCATGATAAAACGTGTGAAAGTTCACAGCGAGGACGCGCTGAGAGATCCCAATTATCGATTCCCGGGCAACTACGGCGTGGAAAAGTATCTCGAGCTGTTCTCCGGTAAATAAATCTTTCCCCTCTAACGATACCTCGCGTTACGATACGGCGGCCTCCGATTGTTGCCCCCGCGGTGAAAAGAAACGGTCGATCGATCTTCCGAAACGATTACGAATCCTCTAACCGACTATTCTTGTTCGTTGCAGAAGAGGATTACGACGCGTTCTGCTTGGCTTATATGTTCACGTATCGGGACTTCGAGATGGGAACGCTCGGGCTGGCGTGGACCGGCGATCTGAAAAACGCTGGCGGAGTTTGCGAAAAGAACGGGGTAAGTTACTGTATAAAGTATCGAGTAAGCTACAGTGGGGTGAAAAATTGAGTCAGTAACAAAAATTTTTAAGAGAAATATTTTTTTATCGTTAAATAAAGTACAAAAACACGAAAATAAACTTGACTATCTGATTCTTTATATAGTTTTAGGAAACTGAAACTGCTATTTTTTAACTCTTAAGATTAGGTTTCTTCCTGGCTGGAAAAAATTAAAAAACATAGAATCTGCCATCTGATTTCTGCTCAAAACTGTTTGAAAGTATGCCAAGACGTATTAGAGCTATTATCTAAGCAAAATGGCTTATGAACGAAACATTAAGGCATGATAAAGCTTGTAAATCTGACTATGAAAAAATTCTGGTGCAAAATTGATTCTATGTTTTTTTTTTATTTTTTCAACCAGGAAGAAACCTAATCTTAAAAGTTAAAAAATAGCTTCAGTTTCCTAAAACTATAAAAAAATCAGATAGTCAAGTTTATTTTCATATTTTTGTACTTTATTTAACAATAAAAAATATTTTTCTTACAAATTTTTGTTATTGACTCAATTTTTCACCCCACTATATATAAAAGAATCTTTGTTTTTAACCTATGTAGTTGAACGCCCTTGATATGCAACAATGAAACTCGCGTTCTCGATGTTGTTTAAATTTTGTCTCTCCCTTCTTGAAATGACATTTAAAGCACACTGTGCCTTTTAATTAACTAATTAACATTTATGGTCCGTTGATTCCACAAACGGATGGCAAATGCTGCTCCTAATTGTTAATTCATCGGCAATTTGATACACTCGAATATTCTCGCTGCCAAATTGCCCGGATATTTTTAACATCCACGAGTAAAACGATACGTCCGAATAATGGTAAAAACAGTCTCGAACAGTATCTGAAACGAAGCGACAACAAAAAAAAAAAAAAAAAACAAAGATCGACGAAAACCATCTTCCCGTTTCGAAAGTCCAAAACCTCCGAAATCTCCGCTCAGAATGATCAACCGAACGGCTTGACATGTACGATCTGTGAACTTTGCAGCACTATCGCGGCAGTATGAAGTCGCTGAACACCGGGATAGTGACTTTACTGAATTACGGCAAGCACGTACCACCTGCCGTTTCTCACGTCACTTTGGCCCACGAGATCGGTCACAACTTCGGTTCGCCGGTACGTTGCTTTGAATTTACTTCTTCTCTCAGTACGTACGTATATCACACACGATCTTGAGGTCTTGTTCTCTCGCCTCTCTCGGCGGCAGGTATCACGATCTATATAATTATAGCAATACGTTAATACGTTTTCTCGTGGCGAGCTTGACGCTCGGTTCTGCTCGTTTTTCTACGACTGTCGATACCCCGCGTAACACGAGGCACCACTTTACTTTGTTTCAGCACGATCCGGAACAATGCACGCCCGGCGGAGAGGATGGAAACTTCATTATGTTCGCTCGTGCTACCAGCGGCGACAAGCGAAACAATAATCGTTTCAGCCCGTGTAGCTTGAGTGCCATAAACCCAGTTTTGAATAGCAAGGCTCGTTCTCCGAAGGGTTGCTTTACCGGTCAGTCTCTGGCTCTGCTTTTTACGTCCCTTACTTCTCCCCATCGAGTATCGAATATTCGCGGAATATTATTTATACGTTATAGTTCCGTCATAGTTTCCCCAATCGAAAGTTATTTTAACGATATTCCCATAATTCTCACACGATGCGTTAAGCACCTTCCGTCTATTCCGTGAAGACCTGAAAATTTTAAAGCAAAAATTATCGACCGTAATTATGACGATACTTGATATTTACAATACCTACTACTACGCCAAATTACTTCGCGGGGAAACTAAAGGGAAACTGTGTGTTTGCAGAACCGCAAGTGTCGCTGTGCGGAAACGGCGTTATCGAAGAGGGCGAAGAATGTGATTGCGGATGGGAAGAGGATTGCAGAGACTCGTGTTGCTTCCCGCAACGTCGTTATCCACCACCGGGTGAAACACCCTGCACACTCACGCCAGGTTCCATCTGTAGTCCTAGCCAGGTAAATACGGTACAATACGGAAATTGTATACGTTCCCCGATTTTTCCATTGAACTTGATAACATTTTTTCTCTTTTCGCTACAAATTTCAGGGTCCGTGTTGCACCGCGGAGTGCAATTTACGGTTCGGAGACAAGTGCAGAGACGACAACGGATGTCGCGACGCGAGCTTCTGCGACGGTCGATCACCGTACTGTCCACCTTCCATCAACAAACCTAACAAGACGATCTGCAATCGCGAATTCGTGTGTTTCATGGGGGTAAGCACACCAGCGGCTTAGGAATCCAGATAACCAATGTTTTTCAGCGTGTGCTTCACGTCGTTTACCCCGTCCTCCCTTTTTTTTTTTTCTTGTTTCGCAGGAGTGCACCGGTAGTATATGCCTTGCATACGGATTGGAATCTTGCCAGTGCATTCCAGGGCCAAATGATCCGTCGACGAAAGCCTGCGAGCTGTGTTGTCGTCTCCCCGGGGAAAATCAGCCTTGCCTGTACGTTATAAAATAAACCGCATGCATTCTCCCTGCACATGTTACATTTCACAACGTTAAAAATAAAATATGTATCGATGATCGATGTTACGCGCGTAGGTCGTCTTTCGATTGGAACTCGCCGCCGTATGACATACCAGATATGTTCTCCAAGCCCGGAACGCCGTGCAACGATTACAACGGATACTGCGATGTCTTCCAAAAATGTCGAGAGGTGCGTGACATCATTTATAATTAACAACCGCCAACAGCGGTTTATTTTCTCCTATTTGTCAGAGTTTACATTTCACGCGGGAATCTAGAGTTTTCTTATTTATGTGCTCATTATTTCATCAGGTCGATCCAAGCGGTCCTTTGGCAACCTTGAGGAAACTTCTCTTATCCGACGAAAGTCTAGCGACATTCCGTCGTTGGATAATTGATCACTGGTACGCAGCCGCATTGATCATTCTGGCTGCGGTATCGCTATTGGTAAGGATTAGTTTATGTTCCTCCCTCTCTTTCTTCTCTTTCTTTCGTTCAATTTTCTCTCTTGTCGTTGTTACGTACAACATAGTTTGAATCGTTTCTTCAGAGAAATGCAGAGATTTGTCTAACGCCAAATAATACTATAGCAAATCATTTTTACATCAGAGACGATCGAGGAACCGCGCTGATAAAAAACGTGTTGAGAGTAAGTCTAGAATGAGACGAAAATGTAGACTCTTGGCATCAAGTACAGTACCCGCAACATTTGCTAGTTGAACGTCGTCGTATTTAATTCCATTAATTATGAATCCATCGCGATTATATAGGCCAGTACGCTGACCGGTCATCAGTATCGTAGTTGATTGTCATCGCTAAGTCAACACCCGCAACGGTAGAACACGCCGCACCGTGGTTATCTGTCATGTTAACAAACTAACGACTTGTTCCCTTGAATTTTAGGTGGCGAGCATGCGATTGCTGGGCAAACGACCGGACCTGAAACTCAAGTCAGTCACGATAATACACAGCTCGACGACGGAGACGGTGCGTCTGCCGCCAGAGGGGACGGAGGGGGTGACGGTGCACCCTCCGGCTGTACGCGCAAAGCTTCCGCTCAGCAGAAAGGTCAGGGAGAAGAGAAGACACCGGAAGCATAAGGACTCGCACGGGAACGCGGACAAGACCGGCAAGGATCCGTCGAAGAAGAAGAAACAGTCGCAGTCGCAGGCGAAGAGGACGCCGGCGACGAACGCGGCTGAAGATCTTCCTAGAAAGAGATCGGCGGACGCGAGCACCGCGACGGTTCAAGAGAGCAAGAGGAAGAAGTCGTTCCCGAGCCGGGACAAGCAGACCACCAATGGCAATTCGGGCAACGCGGACAACGAGAAAAGGAAGCGCAAGAAGCAGCACAAGAAGGAGGTGATCGATTACTCGGCGATACAGGCGGAGAAGGAAACCGAGCCAAACGCCGACCCCAAGAGCAAAGTTCGTTCCTGGTTGTTGGCGTCGTCTCAGTGCCGACCGGAAACTGGCCGAAGCGGAAACGCGGCCGGTTTACCGAAAAGCAAGTCGACGCCTGTCGGTTTGACCGGTGCAGGAGCCAGGCTGCCTGCAACCAGGCAGCAGCAAGTGGCTCTGAGAAGACCCACAGAGACCAAAGAGGCGAAACTAACAGCGAACTCGGTGGCAAGAAAGGAAAGGGCGAAGCTGCAAGTGGTCTACAAACCGCCGTTCAGGTTCAGCGTGAAGCTCCGAAAGTCGGACAAAGTGGCGCAGGTGCCCGCTGTGGCGGCGAACGCGACGCACGCCGCCGGCAGGCCGAAGCTTCCGCGGACCGGTGTTCTGTTAAGGACGGCGAAAAAGAAGGACAGAGTCAGAATCGGCAGGGCCAGACAAATAGCGCCTACAGGAATCGGAAACAGTGCGGGTGATTTACCTGAACCGGCCAATTCTGATCTCCATACCGTTCCTTCCGATCTCGAAGTGCTGCTGTCCGAGAGCGAGTTTCTCTTCTCGGACACGTGACCACGATAAATAAAGTCAGAGACCGTTTAGATCTCCGTTTATTATAGAAGAATCTTTTTTAGGAGAAGAGACCCGTGTCGAAGGAATCGATGCGTCGAAGAATCCCGTCCGCCAAAGTCGCCAAGGATAGGTACACAGGTGAAATATACCTTTACATGCCATCCCGTGTGGTTCGGCCTTCGTTTCGCTAATGATGAATATTAAAAACTGTCGAGTTCGAGTCGATCGTTGTCGAGGAACGTCCGACGGAATAAAAAAAAAAAAAAAGAAAAAGAAAAAGAAAAAGAAATCAAAAGAAAAGAAAGAAAAGAAGATATTTATCATCAGTGAAATCGAACATCGAAGAACCAAATCGTTTTATCGCATTAGTCTAATGGCTGCTGGGCGTGTTTTCGTAAAACGTTGACGCAACCCCAAAATGAGCTTCTTCCGTTTCTCTACTGTGCTGGAATTTATTTTTTTATCGGTACGTATAACGAGGAGCACACGCATATACATATACGGCGTACGCTTTCGCTCTTTTTCACGTCTTCCTAGAGATAAGACGACGGTCTGTCGTGTACATTCGGAATAAAAAAGACAAATTCACCGTCGTGAATCATCGTGTGCTGTTATAGTAGTCGAAACGATCGCGAAACGATCCGCGTTCTATGGAAGTGCTAGCTGAACGATCCAAGCCAAGTTTTCTTCTTCCAAAGAAAAGGGGCCAAATTTCACTTAAAGGGGAGGAAGGAAAGAAAGAAACTAACCGCAACTAACGCACTGTGCATCGACACGTGACGCGGCACAAGGAAATCAAATCGCAGACCTATTTTCGCCTCTCGATGGGGGGAAAGCGCGCAGAAACGTTCGTTCTTTCACCGAAAAAATCGACCGAGACACACACCGATTCGTTTGCAATCGCAGTTTTTAGCGAGTTCAGGGATCAGCGTTCGATCGATGCGAAAGGCGACTTTCAGAGTGATGTATCGTCTTATTTACGGACGAATAAGGGAGAGAAAGGAAGAAAGAGTGCGAGAGAGAGAGAGAGAGAGAGAGAGAGAGAGAGAGAGAAAGGGTGTGAAAGAGAGAAATAACTTAAAACTGTTACTATATCGTGCCTATCGTACACCGCTGTTCGAAACTTGGAGAAAGAATCTTACAATCCAGAAGGAGAACTTTCTTTTGATTTTTCCTTTTTGGCGATGATTTTTCGTGAAACAAGCAGAAAGTCAGCAGACATACGACTTGCTAGCGAATTCGTGATCTTTTAGAAGCTTCTCTGAAGAAGAAAGAGACAAAAAAGGAAAAGAAATTCGTTCGGGAAATATATAAATCGCGGCTGATAGCTGAAGCTAGTCTGTCCTTTCGAAGTTTCTTTGAAAAATCAACAACTTGTCGTCAACTTGGCTACTTTCTGCCTGCACTTGCTGTTGTTAATCTAACGTACTATTCTCATGGTTCCTACTCACCGGCAATTCCTAACCGCGGTGTAAAACCAGCCGGATTATTTGCATTTCCAATGGAATAAGTGATGGCGAGACTCTCGTCGAGCTGTTTATATTTTTGAGACTGTAATTAAGAGATACGAGAATCAACGACACGCGTTCTCCGCTGTGTGTTTCTATGAGTTTGCATTTCTCTCAGAGTGTCTATCAGAGATTGTCCACGCTACTACAGGAAAAAGAAAAAAAAAAACGATCGTAGTTTAATCGTACTCAGATGATTTACCATTCATTACTATTGTGCGGTGCTATTAGTCAATATTGCTTAACGACGTCGAAACGATTCTATGCCCGTCGAACATTCCCAGTCGCTTCGAATCTCTTTTTTTTTTTTTTCTCCGTAACGCACTCGAGTCTGAAGTTCCTCTCATTTCGCTCGTTCTACGTAATCTACGTATTTAATTCTTACACTAACGTTTGTTAATGTTACTTGTTATTTGCTTCGAATCATTCCGCCACCATAGAAATGGTGTTTGCTCCGGCGCATTCAGTTACTTTGATCCACCGTCTGAAGATCTTATTGCTCGCAAGTGTTGTCTGGTTTCGTGAAAGAACTTCTGGAGAAACTTGCGAGAATTATACGTTACAAAACGCTTGTATCGTCGTTAAGACGCTGGAAGAGAAGCATCACGATTGGTCTCGAGTTGACGAAGAGCAACAAGAAATTTCTGACCAGATTCGTTAACGTTAAGGAACGGAGGTGGGCAAAGATCGATCTTTTCGTTGTTCGTTTGTTAAAAAAAGAAAAAAGAAAAAAAAATACTGCTATAACGTATCGTACAAGAGGGAATCACGCGTTAAAAGGATCTTGTGAAACATAACGCGAAAGAACCATCGAGACACGCTTCGTTTGCCCACCTCTTATTTTAAAACCAGTAGAATATTTTTCCGGTTGCTGCGAACAAATGAACAACAAATCCGCTTGTGTGTATACATACGTGCGTACATGTACTTAAATCGTAAGGATATGTGATTTTACTTTTACGTGAATTTATATACACGTTATACAACGTACGCGTGCGCGAGTCACGATCGAGTCTCACCAAACTGAGAAAGGATTCGATCGTTTCGATCTCGTCTTACGCGATTGATATTTAATTAACCCATTGGCCTAATATTATGTATAAGCGGTCACGTTAGTAGTGTAAAATCCGATATTTATCGAACGAGACGGAAAGTTAATGTTACTACACCGTTCTCAATCGATTGAAAAGTTCTCTGTCTTTCATCCGCCTCTTTTCTCCTCGAGAGAAGTTAGAAGAAGACGCGTGAGAAAGTTGCGCCGAAGTGAAAAAAAAACGGGAAACAATAGCGAGTGAAATCGTAGGCGAATGGGTTATTTAAGGAATTGTGATTTTACTTTTAAGACCAATCTGTGTTAAATTCGTGAACTTGACCGGTTCTGAGCCAGTGGCCATGTCGCCTAATTCCCTCGTTATTCGCTTGGACACTTTTCCTTGAAATTCTCTCGGCAGACGTTTCAGCTCGCTGAAAGGAAGAGCCCGTAGATATCAGAGTCATTCGTCGAAATGCAATTCGACACATGGAGACATAGATTTTACATAGCGTGTAACAAGGAACAAAAGATAAATAGAGAAGCTATAGTAACATTCCAGTTCGAACGTTTCACGATCATCACGATCATCTATTGAACGACGATCTTCCGAGAAGAGGATATCTCTCTACGATCTCAGGAATGCACGAGTTTATTTTTTTTTTTTTTTTTTCGAATATTATCCGTTTCCAAGTATACAATGAGTTTTAACGATAGGTATGTTAATTTAGTTGCTCGTCATTGAAAAGAGAGGTAAACGATCGACCGATCAAATTAGTTTGTAAGCGACTATGGCGACTAGCCAGTCACCGAGAAAAAAAACTAACGTTCGTACTTATATATATATATATAGTCATTCCTAACGCTCGAGTGTTGCTTGTTTTGCTACTTCCGACCCCTTCTTTTTCCATGAAAACATTGAACAAAGAGAGAAGCAAGAAAGAAATTGAAACGTAATCTCTTTGATGTTAAACCCAATGACGATCGTTAAATTGGAAGTCGTTTGTAAATGGAAGGGGTAAAGGGTAGAAGAGAGATCGCTCGAGAGTTGCCTCGATTGCCAAGAAAAATCCGATCGGCAGAACGAAACTCGTTAGTTAGCTGTTCCCGTCCGATTTTTCGATACTGGACACGCCCGAGGCGAGACTGTTAATTTATCACGTACTCTTAATATCCGATATAAGATGGGGCTGCTGTATTTTTACACGGACTTTGTATAAATGACGAGAGCCGCAAGAGCCGCGAGAGCAACGTTTTTCGCGCATCATCATGTATATACCTGTATACCAATAAATAGCCGTAGAATTAAAAATTTTATTTCATCTTCAGCGTTGCTATTTATAAAGGCAGAACCATGTCCTTTACCACCTGTGACTTTAATTTTTCAAGAGCAGACTCCGAATGACACTTGATCTTACATTTCTCATCGTCATCGATGTTAGTTTCCTTCGAGCGTCGCATTTTATTTTGCTCTATAATCTCTCGCAATTCATTTCCATACTGAGCAACTAAAAATAAAATGTGTGGTAAATTCTACTCGTTTTCGTGCTAACAATAAATGACGACATATACATACCTTTTTCACGTCGCGTTCGCTCCTTTAGTCTCTCCTTTTCCTCCTGTTTCTTTTGTTCGTCGGCCAAGTACTTGGTGAAAGCAGCATCGATTGCACATTCCTTCGCTTTCCTTTCGGCCACAGCTATCCGAGTTCTTGCCTAATTAATTCCACGACATTTAATAATCATTTATTCTATTCACAACACGCGACAACCATGCGGAGAAAAAAATGTAATGCAATGCAACCACAATTTTACCATTTCTTGTAAAAGTTCTCTCGCAGTATGTTTCTTTCTCGATGCCTCTTTAATCGCTTCGCTTGCACGTTCGTGTTCTTTCTCCGCCAAATATAATTCCCTGCAAATTTCTTCCCGTTCCACTCGTTTACGTTCCTCCTCCATCAATTTGCTCATCATTTTCTCCAACATACTGTCCTTCGTTGCTTGGGTGTCAATCTAAAACGCGTCATCGAGATAAAATTAAAAGTGTCAAAATAAATCAACGCCTTTGTAGAACCTTTCCTTCAGCTTCCCTCTTTTGTAAAGCTTCCCTTTTGGCGATGATTCGCGCAGTCTCGTCGTGCTCCTGCCTTAGAATTTCCCTCCTCTTTTCCTTCCAAAACTGTCGAGCCTTTAAAAATGCATCCCTCTCAGCTTGCAACAAAGCAGCGATTCCTGTCTTCCTCTTTTCCGCTTCCGAATTTTCCTCGTGCAACGTCACGCCAACTTCCTCCATTATTTTTCGCTCGCGGTGCTTCTCCTCTTCTTTCTCGCGCAGCCTACGTCGATTATCTATCATCTGATTTTGCAGATCCCTTTGGTAACTTAATTTCTTCTGCTGCTGCTTTAGTTCGAAGTCTTCGCTGACATCCCACGGGCTAGAAGTTTGTATCTGTTCGTCCTGCGTTTTCTTTTCCATCACTTCAGCTTGTATCTTCTCGAAGACCTCGTCGGACATACTACGCGGGGTGGCAGATTTTATTTTTCTACTCTTGAGCGATTCTTGCAACTCGATGTCTGCATCATGTGAGTAAACGCATAATTAATAACTTTATAGTGATCCATTTATTTTTAAGAGAAATTGTTGCCCTTACGTTTACGACGTGCAAGTTCCTCAGCTAGTCGTTGCCTGCGTTTAAGTTGCCGAATTTTCAGATCAGTAGCTGTCTCGGCGCGTTGCAATTTCTCCGCTTCCAATGTTTCTTTACGTTCAATGTGCTGTTGACGTAATTGCCGCTTCTTTTCGGCACTTTTCTCCATCAACCTTCGCCGCTCCTCCATCTCTTCAGCTTTTTTATTTTTGATTCTTGCAAAATCGTTGTCCCCTTTTCCATTTTGCTCTCGAATCATCGCTCGATTCAATTTGAATAAAAAGTTCGTTGAAAAATTATCGTTTCACGCATCACCAGCCAAATTAACAGATGGAGAAAACATAAAAGCATCACGTTTAAAGAGACAAAGAGTGTATTTATTTTTCATAATTTTTCTTTTTTTTTTTAATTACAAATACAAATTTCACAGTACTATTTACAAAATCGACGTCTAATAGAAAATAAAATACTGTACAAAGAAAACATTACAAAAATATGTACAAAGTTACGTTTGAAGTTACGTATTTAATAATCAGCTGCATTGCTAGCCAGGTAATCACGACGTCCAATGTTCGATGCTTGTTTGTTTTGGATAGCTTCCAGTTTGGGGCACTCTGTGATTCTGTGACCAAGACCACCGCAGTAACTGCATCCACGCTCGTCTAAAATGTAATGAAAAAAACATAATAACATACACATAACATGGTTTAGTTTCTTCATTTTAATAGAAAAAAAAAAAGAAAGATATAAATATAACAATGAATTATTTTACCTCCTAAATTGAGATATTTCTCGTTCTCTGAACAAAGCTCCAGCAAGAATGGTGGAACCTTTTGCTTCGCTTCCATGAGCAAATGTTTAAGATCCAATAACACGGATTCGTCATTTGCTTTATTAATAAACGTTGTCGCTATTCCAGTCCGTCCAGAACGTCCAGTCCTTCCAATTCTGTGCACTGCACACCAAAATTTATTACTTAAGTAATTCATCATTGGTAGCTCATAACAGAAACATACTAAGTTACCATAGTTTTCAACATCGTCTGGCATATCGTAATTTATAACGTGTTGTACATCGGCAAAATCCAGACCTTTAGATGCAACGTCCGTTGCAACCAACACATCTTTCCGACCTTCGCGGAAAGCTTCTACAGAACGCGATCTTTCTTCCTGATCTGTGAAAAATTACACAACTCAAACATACTGAGTAACATACTTGATAAAATGATATTTCAATGAAAGTTGAATGTACCTTTTCCACCGTGTATCGCTACCGCTTCAACACCCTTTAATAATAGATACTCGTGAATAGCATCAACGTCTTGCTTCTTCTCTGCAAATATCAGTACAGGTGGTGGAGTTTTTTGTAAGCACTCTAGGAGATACACGATTTTAGCTTCTTGCTTCACGTATTCAACTTCTTGTATTACGTTCATAGACGCTGCGCCTGCACGACCAACATTAATTGTCACAGGTTTTACTAAAGCAGAACGTGCAAAATTTTGAATCTTCTTTGGCATAGTTGCAGAGAATAACAACATTTGTCTCTGGCCCTGCATGAAATATGCTCAAATATAGTACAAACATTTTAATATATTAAAAAATATCGTAGTAAAGTTTGTATGTTTACCCTAAAGAACGAGAAGATGGTTCGCACATCTTCTTCAAAACCCATGTCAATCATACGATCGGCTTCATCCATGCAAAGATAACGACACACACTAAGTTTTACCATCTTTTTATCTAACATGTCCATCAGTCTTCCAGGAGTTGCCACCATAATGTGTACACCTCTGTAGTAAAATATTAAATGATATTACACATTGCAACAGAAATATTAGAATGAAAATTCGAATATCAAACTACTAGTAGAATACTTGCTTGTTAATAACTTCTAAAGATTCTGATACAGGCACACCTCCAATTGCTAAACAGCTACGTATTTCGGGACAACCTGCCTGTCGTAAACTATTCGTATAATGTCGAATAATATCGTAAGTTTGTTTCGCTAATTCTCGAGACGGACAAATGATTAAGCCTGAAAATAATAGATGCAAATTATGATACTTTTAATTATGATAGTATTTTATTGTCCACAATATCAGAATGTAATCTTCATACCATATGGTCCTTCATTTCTTATGAATGGCATAGCCACTTCTTGTTCTAGACAAAACATTATAATAGGCAAAACAAATACCAATGTTTTACCACTACCAGTGAAAGCAATGCCAATCATATCGCGACCAGATAATCTACAATAAAAAGAAAAATTTGTATAGTATTTTGTATAGTACAAAAAAAAAAATGAATGAAATTATACAATAAATAAATGTAAACTAACACTGTTGGTATTCCTTGGACTTGAATTGGTGTTGGCTTAACAATACCTTTCTGTTCTAAACCGTTCAATATACCTCTATGAAACTTCATCTCTTTAAAGCTTTTCAGCGGTGGCGGGACATCATCTCCCTCAACTAAAATCCTAAGTTTTCTCCTAATTCTTTCATGCCGGGCTTCTCCTGCAGCAAGCACTGCTCTTGGAGGTCTCCAACTAGTCTTTATTGGCTCATCATATTGAATACCCTTTGCCAATTCCGCTACACCCATTAAAGCTTTATTTTCTGTTACACTCTCAAGAATCTTTTCTTCTTCCTTCAACTGTTTCTCCATAGCGCTTTCCTTCTTAGCTGGAATATTTCATCAATTAATTTATTTTTTTATCATAAAATAGTTTGTTTTTTTTTTTTTTTGAAAGACACATATACACTTACCTTCTGCCAATTTTTTCAATTCAGTATGCTGATCCAATAAGGAAATGTTTGACTTCCTTCCCCACACTTCATCATCATCATCTGCGTCATCTTTCTCATTTTCACTGCTACTTTTTCCAATAATACCAGCAGCCGCTTCATCCTTAAGCTGTCCAAATTTACCAAGCTTAATTAGTTGCTGCTTTTTACGCTCTTTAACTGGCACATAAGGAACATAATCATCATCTGTTTCTAAAGTACTGCCCTCTCTGTCTTCCTCTCTTCTGTACTTCTATAATAAACAATACTTATTAATTTACTAGTTGCTAAAATTGGAAATCATTATTTAAGTGATTATTAATGAAAAAAGGGAAACTAACCTTTCGTGGCAAATCTTCTCTGTCTTGCGCCATTTTTGCACAATTATTAAACAGATTAATTAATTTAATTTAATTTAATTTTAGTCTAAGATTCAAGAGAAATTCAAATGAATAATTAATATATTCACATATTTGTTTTTTCAATATTATTAAAGAAAACACTGCAACAAAATCGTATAATGGAAACAATGAAACCCCTTATCTACGAAGATGCTGTCACCTATCAACTCCATCTAGAAATACCAAGCAAGATAAATGCTTCTTTATTTATCGACCGAATTTTAATTTCAGCCAATGTTTTAACTGAATTTAATAGATGGCAATAGTTATTTATTCTATTATTACTTGATAGACAAGAATGGTGTGAAACAATGATATATCCAATTGTAAGCGTAAAAGACAAGGAGTATACATTCGGCAATAAAGACAGGAAAATTTCATCGTTTTATCGTCATGTGGCGCTAGTGTTTTGATGGATTAAATTTTTATTCGTAAGAAAAACTAATTACATAAAACGAATTAATTTTTGAACTTGATTGCGCTTTATTAATGAAATTCTAAGCTTCATTTACAAAATGTATATATGATGATCCTCAAATTCTATTCAATAGATCAAAGTACTATTCTATTGCGTCAATGAAATTTCATATTATTTGATTTCGTAGCGCTATAGATTTCGTAGCGCTATAGATTTCCGAGCTCTGGAATCAGCTGATCAGTACAACACGAACCGATGCTGCATTGAACACGTTTTTTAACAATTTATATGTTCAAAAATTTTTTCAAATACTAAGATAACATATAATGAGATATTAATATGTGATATCATATCATTATAGTTATATAACGACGTTATATTAGTATATTAATTTCAATTCATACTTTAAATGAATAATTAGTTATTAATTCAAAATAATGTTTAAAGAAACAAAAATAATAATTATTGGAGCTGGAGCTGCAGGTATTGCCGCAGCGGCTAGATTAATGAAAAAAGGATTGGAAAACATCATAATCCTTGAAGGAAAAGATCGAATTGGTGGCAGAATAAATACAGTCGAATTTTGTAAGTAAATTATTCTTATTTAAACATTTATTAAGCATTTCTATACAAAAACGCAATTTTTATTGAATAAGATAGAAAAAAATACATGTGTATTATTAAAACAATTATATTCTTATATTTTTCAGCGGATAATGTTGTGGAATTAGGAGCACAGTGGGTTCATGGTGAAGAGGGGAATATTGTTTATAAACTTGCTTCCCCTCATAAGTTATTAGATTCCTCAAAATGTTTTAATGAGTACGATAAACATGTATTTATTACTGCAAAAGGGGAAATCTTCTCAAAGAAAGAATCTGCAGAAACCTTTAAAATATATTATGATATTTCTGAAAATATATCAGATGATATATATAATTCAGAATCATATGGGGAATATTTTATGAATAAGTAAGTATACAAATAGATTAAATATATTATCTGTTATGTATAAAATTGAAATATTATACAAATTCATCTTGAACATTTCTTTAGAAGAATATTGTCAATAAATGCATCAATATCACTTTCTCTAAACCATGCTTGCAAAGTTGGATGTAAATTTGCTGTTGCAACTGCAAAAACTTCTTTATCAGAAACTATACACCTAAAAAAAAAAAGAAATATTTATGTAAATAGATCAGTAAAAATAGTAACTTTGATAAACGTACCTTACACGAGAATTAATGCATTGATTTCTCACATATTCATATCTTAAAAGAGAGTATATATATCTTATGTATTTTGCATCTAACTTATTTTGATCTTCAATATAGACTTTCCTAATATTACTTATTCTTTCCATATATCCTTGTGTTAATATAGGTATAATAAAATTCACCTAAAAAAAAGTTAACAGTTAAATTAAGTTAAATCTTTTAATCTAAAGCTCTTTTACCTGTTTAAAACAATCATCTATAAATTCTTCAGCTCTATCATATACATAATTTTCCTGTTCTTGAAGTATGAGAACTCCAATTTTGGGCTCTTTAGATCTGAATATTTTTGCTACATGTTGTGCAATTTCTGAACCATCATCAGCAAATGTTAACATAACTATACAGCCATATGATTTTTTACTCTGTCAAAAAAATAAACAAAAGATGTTAATTTACTGATCTAAAAGCACATAATTCTGCTCCAATATTTTACAATACCTTCTTTAAATTGTCTTGTATAACACGATCAGATACTGCTTTATGTTTTTGTATATTGTGTACAAAATTGATTGGAGTTAATACTAATGGAGCTTTTGGTATACTTCTTGGTCTTAACAAAGCTGATTCTACACAGATAGAAATTTTCATGTAAACTAAATTGAAAACATAGTTACTTTTATGATACATAAATGTTATGATACCATCTGTAGTAGTTCTTTGTGATATTTCATCAATTAAATCTGTAATATTATCCTTTATTTGATTAATTATATCAAGACGATGTATTCTTTGTAACGTATGTAAAATCTTATCTATAGTTGCATCAGTATGTTGCACATAAGCCAATAATACATAATAAGTTGGATCTTGCAATCCTTTAAAGTCATAATCTATGCACTGTAACAAAAAAAGTTAAAGAAAAGTTTAAAGGAATAGAGACTTAGATATACATACTCGTATTTGTTCCATTGTTAAACCCATATATGCAGCAAATTCTTGCCATCCACTGTAAGTTTTGCCTGTGGCAGTAGAACTTAATAATAAACATATATTTTGCAAAGTAGTTCTTCCAATCTGTTCAAATAAATAAGAGGCATGAATTTGTGCTGTAGCTCTTTGAATATTTAGTGTTAAAATATCTAAATTTGGAGGACCATCAACTTCTCTCCTCAATTTCTCCAATTCAGGATCAGCATTACTAAAATACAAAGTTTTATATATAAACAATTTTTTTCTTCAAAAATATAGTCAATTTAGAAATAATTCTTACCCTTTTGCAAACATATTTATAAAATATATATAATTTATATTTTTATATCACATTCTTTATGAAAAGATATGAATCGTTCATAATTTATAACATAATATAATATTATAAAGACACAATATAAGAAATTGTATTTAATAGTATACAAGTTTTAATAAATACACTATAGTTTTCTTTTGTCGTTTCAAGGTTGATGATCAACATCCGGCTTGATTTTACCGCTAAAATTCAAATACTTATATTTAAAATTTCGATCATTCTAACGAGAAACTGAATTATGTTATAAATTAAATATTTCAGATTTTATAAAATATTTGATGAAAATCCTTTTACTAGTCGCGATAAAGCCGAACAGTTACTAGATTGGATGCATAAATTTGATAATTCCATTCAGTGTAGTGATTCATGGTTTGATGTTTCTGCAAAAAAAATTAATAATTATTGGACTTGTGATGGAGATCTTGTACTTAATTGGAAGGATCGTGGCTACAAAACATTATTTGATTTACTATTTGTATGTACATCTTTATCAATAATAACTACAGTATATCTATATATACATATGTAAAACAATAATTTATTCTTTTTTTGCTTTAGCAAAAAATACCAAACACAGAAAGTAATCTGCCAATAATGGAAAAAATAGAATTTAATAAAAATATTGAAAATATTGATTATACTTCGAATAATAATATAATTGTAAAAACCAAAGATGATTCAAAATATATAGCATCTCATGTTATATTTACTCCATCTCTTGGTGTTCTGAAAGAGAAACATGCCACAATGTTTACTCCACTTTTGCCTGAAAAGAAACAACACGCAATAAAGGCAAGGTTTAATAGTAATAAATAATATGGGAATTTTTCTACTTAATTCAAATTTCTCTACTTCTCTACTTAATTCTCCACTTGGTGTACATTTAATTCAAAATATAATTGCAATATGTTATTTAGGGTTTAAATATTGGAACTGTAAATAAAATATTCTTGGAATTCCCACATAGATGGTGGCCAGAAGAATGTGCAGGTTTTAGTTTAATATGGTCCAAGGAAGATAAGGAAGAATTTATTAAATCTTATGGACAAGTATACAGTTACAGTTTTTAATATTGATACACAACACCAATAATAGTCTTTTTAAATGTATTAACCATACATAATTCAGGAATATGAATGGCTGTGTGATGTGTTTGCATTTATTTCTGTGGATTACCAACCAAGAGTATTATGTACATGGATCTTTGGTAAATTTGCAAGACACATAGAACTACTTACTGATAATGACATATCTGATGGACTATATTTATTACTAGAAATGTTTTTGAGTAAAACATATAATATTTCGAAATTTGATCAAATGATTAGGTAATCATTTAATGATTTCTTATTATTCCTGTTATTCTAATATTCTTTTCTTATTATTCTAATCATGATACGTATTGTATTATTTGTAGATCGTCGTGGTATACTGATGAATTTTTCCGTGGATCGTATTCTTTTAAGAGCATAACAACTGAAAAACTAAATGCAGAAACTAAAGATTTATCTGAACCTATTGTAACAGCTGATGGAAAACCTGTACGTATTTCTTTTAATTGAATTATGGGAAAAAAGGTTTTAAAAATTTTATTTATTTAATAGATAATTCTTTTTGCCGGAGAAGCCACACACGAACACTATTATTCTACTGTGCATGGCGCAGTTGAAACGGGTTTCAGAGAAGCTGATAGAATAATAGATTTTTATAGGTAAATTGTAATAATTTTCAATCTATAATTATTATTTGGGTTCTATTTGGAATATGGTAGTATGGTGTGAAGTAGTCTTTTTGATTACTTATTCTAGCTGAAATAAAAGGTTTTATTTGTGCATAATGATTCTGTGGATAATTATACTATAATTGATTCTAAGGTAAATTCATTTTTATGATCATTGCATGGCTTAAAAAATCCTATATGTGGTTTGATTTTTATTATGCATTATAATTTACATCTTTAAAATTATAATTTACACTCGCATTTTGTGAAATCGTACCAATTTAATTTTTAAATTTTAAAATTAGTAATTTAGCACAAAAATAATTTGACATTTTTCGTTTCACATTTTCTTTTATTAATTTCTTTTGTTTGTTTTCCAGTTTGAAAAAGTAGTTTGAATGAAACAACTAATTTATATTAAAAGCGTTTATATTGAATTATATATTCTATTTCTATTGATTAGCATGCTTCTTAGGCGGTTAAAGTCTCCGCTTTAACCAGAGCCAGGTTTCTTCATAAGGGATCACGGTAAATTAAATTAAATAAATAGATTTATTTGATGTTTCACATTATAGAAACATACCTTACGCTATTAATTTAATAAATAATTACTTATTGTTATTTTTAGTTCTTCAAAAAAAGAGAGATTTATATTTTAGTTTTATATTTAACAATAGATAAATAAAATGCATATATACATATATTTATCCTTACAATATTAATTTTTCTAATATTTATCTATAAGTAATAAACAAAAATTCTTTGTTAATTAAATTATATTCATTCTCAACAGAATATTACTATATTGTTGTATTTATTTATTCTTTAAATTTATAATGGTAATAATTTGTACATACACATTAAAAATTGGTAACAATTGTTAAACAAACAATAAAAATTTAATTTTGAAAAATACAATTCTGATCACGTAGAACACGTGGTTGGAGAAATGGATTCGATAAATTGGAAAGGCCGTTGAGTGCGTCAAACCAAAAAATATCAAGAACGAAACTTGTAATAATAGGTGCAGGCATTGCAGGATTGGCAGCTGCGAAAACACTAGAGGATGCAAATTTCAAAGATTATTTATTAATCGAAGGTAATTAAATTTTGAAGGGAAATTGAAGAAGGATTTGTATCCACGAAGAGAAGAGAATGATTTATTATTTACTTTCTCACAGCGCAAAGCGAAATCGGTGGTCGAATCCAATCTGCCCCATGGAATAAAGCTTGGATAGAATACGGGGCACAGTTTGTGCACGGTGATCAAAGTCAGTTAGCCCAATTATGTTATAAACATGATTTACTCTCAGACGTACAATGTCGAGATGGTCAAGGAATTTTCATTCGCAACAATGGTTGTAAAGTAGATGTAGCTTTAGTCGAAGAGATAGATGATCTCATTTGTAATACATTAGAAGATTGCGAGGATTATAAGGATAAAAATATTGAAATAGGTTGTGAAAATATCGATGCGGTTTTAAGAAATTCTCTCAACAAACATTTGCATAAAAAGAATGATCCGCTAGTAATAAGAACCATAAAGAAGGAAATTTTCGATTGGAATATTAGATTTCTTGCAATAGATAATGCTTGTTTCAGTCTTGACGAATTATCTACGAAATACTGGGGAAAATTTAAGGTAAATATTTCGATGTTAAAATTATTGTTCGAAAAAAAAAATGTAACAAATATAATATTCTTTTTTTATAGTTTGTTGGGGGTCCAGAACATCTTTCATTTAAATCTTGATATAAGGATTTACCCAAACTTATCGCCGATAGTTTGGGTAAAGGAAATTTACGTCTAAATACCTCTGTAGAATCAATCGAGTGGCAACAAAATGATTTCAATTCTCCGCTTATTTTAAATGTCTCCAAAAATACTCGTATTCTTGCGGATTGTGTAATAGTTACATGTTCCCTTGGTTATCTAAAAGAGAATTATAAGACTATGTTTATTCCATCCTTACCGAATCTCTTCAGCCAGGCAATCGAATGTTTAGGTTTCGGGTTAATAAATAAAGTTTTCCTCGATTTTGGGATTTCATGGTGGAAACCTAATACAAAAGGATTTCAACTACTTTGGAAAGAAGGTGTACGTTGCAATAAAAATCTGGCTGTATGGACTAGAGATCTGACAGGTTTTGATGTTTTACCTAATCACGAAGGTGTACTCCTCGGTTGGGTTGGTGGTCGTGGAGCTTATATTGTTGAAACTTTGAGCGAAGAACAAATTGCAATAGACTGTGAAAATTTACTTAAACA
This sequence comes from Frieseomelitta varia, assembly GCF_011392965.1. Classification (NCBI taxonomy): domain Eukaryota; kingdom Metazoa; phylum Arthropoda; class Insecta; order Hymenoptera; family Apidae; genus Frieseomelitta; species Frieseomelitta varia. The sequence goes on along the minus strand of NW_025110615.1, from coordinate 83,282 downwards.
TTATTTAAAATGTTATAAAATATCTCCAATAAAGAGATGCTTGAGAACACAGTGGAACGCGAATAAGTATATTCGAGGTAGTTATAGTTACATTACAACGAAATGTGACGCAAATGGCATTACGCCACGCAATCTGTCAGAACCGATATGGGGTAAACTAACAGAACATAATAATAAGGTAAGATTATCGAAACACTTGATTATAAAATAGTCGGTGCAATGAAAAAATTTATTTTATCTTAGGACGTGCCTATCATCATGTTTGCTGGTGAAGCAACACACGAAAATTTTTATTCTACGACACATGGTGCTTATGATACAGGAATAAAACAAGCACAAATTTTTTTACAGTATCACGTTGCTGAAAGTTAACTATACGTGACTTTGAATCTCTAGAGAAATATAAATGAAAGTAATTTGAAATATGTAAAACATACTTACGCACATTTTTTGTACATATGTATATGAAAATACATATGCATGCATTTTAAACTCGAAGTAAATCGAACATTTTTATATTTTATATTATATAATTGTATATATAATTTTGACTATTGTCATTTTTAAAATTATAATGAAGTTATATATCTGTAGTTCTAATCTAAATAAAATTTATTATTTTGTCATTGGACTTTTGTTTGTACTATTAAGTTTATCATAAAGACTTATTAATCTTTCAGCTTCTCTCCACCCAGAGCCAATCGCTCCATGTACTGTAGAGAAATAGTGTTCGTTAGTAGCTTCACCTCCAAATAAAATTACCTAGAAGAAACAAATGTAGTAACATAAGCAACACTGTATTTATAAATTGTTCAAATCAAACTTACAGGTCTCCCCATTTTTATAATTGGTTCGGACAATTGCAACGCGCTAGAATTCGTTTTTATAGTTTCTATGCTCTGAAAACTATACGTACCACGGAAATGTTTATTTTGATACCACTTACTTCTACAAATAAAATGAATTTCGTCAGAAACAAAGATAAGAAGAACATACCAACTGCAAAAATGATACCTTATCATTGCTGTTGGTCTAGTGACATTATAATCTTTCGACAGCATATTATTTAACAGCTGTACTATTTGATCAAAAATTTCGTCATCAGTAACATCATCTATCAATCGCGCACCTTTTCCAGATACCCATATGAACAATAAACGAGGTTTGTGCTCGACAAAAAAGAAACCTATAGCATAAGGTATCCACCTTGTTTTTGGCTGTAAAAAGTAAAAATATGTTTTATTTTTATATTTACATAAAATTAAATTTATATATATATATATATATTTATTTATTTATTTATTTATAGCACAACTTTAAATTCTTACATTGCTGTCAAGCTTCTCCCTCTCTTCCTTAGTCCACAAAATTCTAAATCCTGCGTTATTCGTTTTTTTAGTGTTAAACCAAGTATCGTTGAACGCTAAAAATATTTTACAAGCATTTCCATATCCTAATCCCTAAAGTAAATAGTTAAATATCGCTAATCAAGTTAACTTTTATTAAATTGGAGAACACAGAAAACGTACTTTGATAGTTCTAATTTTCGATTCCGGTAATGGAGGATTAAACAGAGTTTCGTACTGTGCTTTAAGCACACCTAAGGAAGGCGTCATGATAACGTGATCGGCTATATATTCTTTTCCGTCGAGCGTTGTTACTTTCACGCTATTATCTTCACTGGAATAATCAACTTTCGTAACTTCGGCATTAAGTATCGTTTTGTTTAATACAGGTAACTCCTCCTCTGGATTTGGAAATTTTTTCTGTTTAAAAAATGTAAGATAAATGAAGATATTCAGCGAATAAGAAATAATATAATGAGATAAGAGGCACAAACCATTAATATATCAAGAATGGTACCATATCCTCGGTTCCTCCAATTTATTGCCTGATCACCCTCGGATATATTATACTCGAAATACGATTTTACCGCAATATCATACCAATTGTCAGCAGGATCGGAGCTGATCTGAAGTATATTGAAAAACCACAGTAATTCTTCCTGTAGCGTTTCATTTAATTCCGGAAATTTTTTAAAACAGTCTTTCAACCTAATGTAAATTCATTATACATCAATGTGTAAAATATATCTTAACACGTACGCATCACTTCAGATATGAATTCAGGACAATGGGTAATAATAAGTTAGGTTCGTTTAAATTCATTCCAAAGAAGATTCGTTATACGAAATCATAATTTGTAAGAATGAATTAAAAAAAAAAAAGAATTACTAAAAAATATAACTAACAAGAATTATTAAAAAAATTCTAATATATTTTAATTTCTTAATATAATGTTATTTAATACTTAATACTTCAGAAACGCTCTATTTCGCAATCTTTCAAATACTATGTAGACTGATTTATATAATGGTCAATTGCACTCAAATTTCTGATAAATCAAACAAATTACGAGATACGTTCGTCAGAATTTTTTATCCTGAGCACACTTGTGAAGCGGCGATATAAGAGCACGAAATTCGTACTTGTGTTCGATACATTCGCCAATGGATCGTTGGCACTTGTCACCCGTGAATTCCTCTATCTTGTCGAAATAAGTTAGGTAAGTATCCGTAATGTTTTTCGTAATTCTATTATCGATCAGCTCGCCGGTGGATGTATATACATCGTAGTTAATTGGTTCTGAATGATCCGTAATATTCAATGGAGCTACCAATTCGTATGCAACGTTTCCCTTTTCTCCATGAATCCATTGCGCGCCTAAATCAATTGCGTACTCGTCTACGAACGTAAATGAGCCGTTTCAATCTTGAATTTTGAATGCTGTATCATTATCTCGAAGTCGAAGCTGGACTCACCAAACTTTACTGTGTTCACTCGTCCACCGATTCGATTCTCGGCTTCCAAAATAATGATATTTTGAAAATCATTTTCGAGCAACTTCGCTGCAGCCGCGATGCCAGATGCGCCAGCACCAACGATCACTATACGCGGCGATTTGGTATCTTCAGAAATCGTGTCCGAGATCAGGCAAAATAGAAAGATCATGTAATAAAGCATTCTCGACAGTAAAATGAACTCTGTACGCACAAACTTTTATCAATTGACAAATTGGACATCTAGTTTTACGCAACGACTCTTATATATACTTTGCGCTCTTGCTCATAGTTTGCCTTTGTGAGGAAATAGTGGTAGTATCTGGAGCATGCAATTGGTAGTAATGACATAAGTTAGATAGCGATTAATAGAGGAAGATAATCAAATCATTTTTCTATAAATTACTATATAATATAACCTTAATACTATTTTTCTAACGCATTTTTATCACCTAAAAACTAATTCAAAAAGAGAAAGTGATTACTACCTGTTGTTATATTAGAAATAAAATAATAAAAGTTTTTTTGCCTAAACGTTACATTTACATTATTTGACTCTGTAAGGCTATGAATTTTAATGTTTTCTTTAAATGAACAATAAAATAAGATTATAAGATGTGATTTGAAAACGAAATGTTTTTGAGGAGCTCAAGAGACAAACGATTTTTAAGGAAATGTCTAAAGTAATTACGACTTCATTTCTATCCAATCAACGAGTTTCTGTGTTATGTAAATTGAAATAAATGTCTATTGACAATATAAAAATTAATAATGTAACTATCCGGAAAATTTCCCTACGATAAAGAAACGTTGATTAAGATGTTATGACTTACCGCAAAGTCACGTGACAGAATGCACAAAGTGACAAATTAACCAATCACATGGTATTTCGAGTTACACACATTGACGGTGTGCGTCTATATAGATTGAACTGTTGAACTCGTGTTATTCTTGATCGTGTCTTTCTATAATCGTACTGAGTAATCGTTAAAATTAAATAATAAATAGGAAGCTGACGTCGGCGATAGGAAAATCATTTGTCTACGGAATATTCTATCAGCGAGACAAATGGTCATTTTCCTTCTTCAAGACCATTTTAATTCAAGAACAAGAAAATATCCTTTGTGCTGATAAAAAAAATGATACTTCGATTGAACATTCTTACCATACTTTTAATATTTAGCATAATATTAATTGTGTCCACGAAGAATCCAGGTTAATTCTGTTATTTTACATATTTTACGTGTTTTCTGTTTCGAGTCATTTGCATGTAACCTCTCGAGAAGGGTTATTTATTGTTTTTTCATTTCTGATCGCACGTTAAAATGGTATAATGTTAGTTTTTTTTTTTATCTGTTTAAATAGCAAATAAATATAGTTGAATGTGTTTCTAGAAAAATCAAAAAAGAAAAAGTCCAACACGCCGAGTTTAAGTGGTAATAATCCATTTCTTCCGGACCGAAAAGGAAATATAAAATATGAAAGGAATCCTTTCTTGTCAAATTCTGCAATTGCACTAGATGAAGTAAATAACAAATCACATAAAGCATCGAAAAATCATACTGCTAATGTAGCTGTAAATAATAAACCACATAAAGCATCAAAGAATCATACTGCTAATGTAGCTGTAAATAATAAATCACATAAAGCATCAAAGAATCATACTGCTAATGTAGCTGTAAATAACAAACTACGCAGAGCATCAGAGAATCATACTGTTAATGCAGCTGTTTTCATTCGCAATATTTTCTTACAAAGTAGTTTTAATATGAATGATATTCCCAAGGAAGTTCAGACAAATAGTCCATATATCAATAAAAATGCAAAAAATGACAAGATATCAATAGCTCCAAGTGAAATAAATTCATATTTGGACACAGATAAAACAAAGTCAGAACTTAGTAAGTACCTATAAAATATTTATAAATGACAACTTCTTTTATTGTTATATTTATTCTTATATTTTATTAATTTTACTCTATTAGAATGTGAAGAATATGGAAGACAATTTTTGGACACAACAGGGGTATTGCCTTTGGTGGGTCAAAATTCAAAAATAATTACAGTAAATACTAAAAAATGTGAGACAGTAAATCGTCTTGTTATTGGAGGTATTAATGCTTCTCCTGGAGACTTTCCTCACATGGTTGCTCTCGGTGTAAAAACTACAGATGGGTCATTTACTTTTTCATGTGGTGGCACTCTTATTGCTCCAGAATGGGTACTTACTGCTGCACACTGTACTTATGGACCAAAGTATTGTTTCATTTTATTTATTATTACTGTAGAAATTATTACTATCTTACTACTAATTACTACTATTTTTTTTATAAAACAGAAGTCCTACAGACGTCCGTATTGGTGTGCATAATTTAAGAGATAATGCACAAGGTATCACAACTACAATTAATAAGATAATGCGTCATCCAAGTTACAAACCTCCTGCTATGTATGCTGACATAGCTCTCGTAAAGTTAAATACAGTTGTTGTTTTTAATAATGAAATAAGACCTGCTTGTTTATACGAACAATACGATACTGTACCTGCGCAAGCATGGGTCACTGGTTGGGGTGTTGCTGATTCTGGTCAGATTGACATTACCAAAATAAGGAAACAAATCTCTTTGAAAGAATATATCTATGAATTATTAATGCTTACAGATATACCGGAACAAAGTGACCAATTGCAAAAGGCTTCTCTTGATATTATTGATCATATAGCTTGTGCGATAAAGTACAATAAATCAATGACAGTGCCGTATGGAATTATGCCAAGTATGATCTGTGCGGGAGATTCTCGAGGTTGGAAAAAAGATACTTGTCAAGGAGATTCAGGAGGTCCTCTGCAAATACCGCATCCAAAAAATGAATGTCTGTTTCAACTATTAGGTATTACTAGTTTCGGATTAGGTTGTGCGATTCCCAATACACCCGGGATATATACTAGAATTTCGCACTACCTCAACTGGATTGAGGATAATGTTTGGCCATAAATTTCGTTTCGTATTATAAATGAATATCTTACTTTACAAAGATAAAGAATTGTTTATTTTTTGCATTATTTTGACTGATTTAAACATTAAAGTTTAAAATGCATTTGACACTGACAATGCTTAGAAATGTACAGTAAATGTAATGATGTTTGATAAAAGTATTATCGATTGATGTATGTACATATCAAATAATCTTATTAATGTACAAAGTGAATGTTCTTTTTATAGTGATATTAAAGTTTTCAGACAATATTATATCGTTTGAAATATGTGCACATAGCAGTATATAACTGTAGTAGTATAGTATGACTAGATTTTTAAATCTGTAAAAATGACTTCATCATCAGTAACTTAACTATTGCCATTATTAGGCATAGAAATTATACTCAAGATATTTTTGTATCATGAATAGTCTTCCATGTAAGACCATCTCCATATGGTCCGTGATTAGATGGAAAAAGTATGTGCCACCAACTTCTGCTATATCAAATCCATGTATAATAATAATTGTAAAATAATTGTAAAATATTTATTAATAAATATTTGGTCTTCCAAATTACCTGCCAATTATACCTAGAAACAGCTTCCAATTTTGTCTTGGTCCAAAATTGTATGGATTTTGATATATTTTACCAAGTGCTTTATACTTTTGTGTTTCTGTACTATTTATACGTGCTTCTATACTCGTCTCTCCTCTAGTAATGAGACCTGCATGCCACCATGTCAGAGCTCCTAATGCTGCAAATGTAGCTACACAAATTAGTGCTGCAAAGACTATAAGTCGACGTTTCCATTCTTTAATATTTGTATCTGCAGCTTGTTTAGCTATTTCAGCTAATTCTTCTTCACTTAGGTGATCCAGCGATTCAGACTGTAATATAAATAAATAATAAAATGCCCTCTACTTGATTATTATAAACTTATTTTCTGCAAATAAAATAATTACCACAGGAATTATCTCAGAATTATTAATGCGTACTGGATGACCATCTAATTCAGGTTCTTGTGCTGGAAAAAATTCTTGATATGCTATTTCCACACCAAACAACATTATGAATAAAATACCAAGTACAGTGAAAACCATGTATTGAAAAAAATGTCTGTGATTATAATGACCAACGCAATTGTTTAACCATGCTATTTCTTTATTTAGAAAATATATAGGATTTTAAGAAAATATTAAAATATTAGACAATATATTTGAAAGGATACGGCAGTGATGATCCATTTTAAGAATACATCTATTGCATACAGAACAATGGTGTGTCCTGGGTGGTTTTGGTTTAATACATTTCTTACAGATACTCACAGCCTCTGGTATAAGACCACCTTCCGGCGGATAACCAGCTGGAACATTTACACCCTTATAATAATGAAAACATACATTTACTAATAACCAGTTTCCAATCACTAAGAGGATTATTGTCATCGATGGACTTTTTTCCCACCAATATGGTAAACCAATGTAATATGCAATGTACACGATACTTGCAGTTAAAAGGCTTACCATTACTACAAATACCTGTAAACTGTCAAACTTAGTAAATACATTGTGAACAATAATAATTTCTCTTATAAGATTCATATAAAAATGTGAATCAACAAATCACAACATGAACGAAACTAGTAAAGATTGTAAAAATACTCACTGGACCTAAACAAGCAGTAAAATTTTCTACAAACCAAAACATTGGTTCCAGGAGTATGTCGCAAATGTAACTCCAATTTAAAAATTCATTATAAAATAAAGATTTTATAATGATTTGAAGACGCCACCATTTTTGTTTTAAATTAAATCTAAAGGCAATAAAATATATTATAGTGTATTCTCAAACAAATAAAATATCTTTTCTTCATTGTTTTCCATTACTTACTTAAGAATATTAGGCGCTTTGGTTAAGGACCACTTTATTCGCACCATTTTTCTTCCTGTGTTAATTTTGGCATCGAATTATTCAGAACTTCGGAAATATACCTTTAGAGATAACTGCAAATACTTGCGTTACAAATAAAAAATACATAATTATTGCATAGTATACTATATGACATGATGGATGTTATATTAAAAGTCTTTTTATAATGCGTTCTACAAAAATGTTAAAAAAATGTTTCTCGCAGAACATGTAATCCAAAGCGTGCTTTCTCATTTATCAAACTGAAACATCGATAACGATTTTTCTAAGCTAACTTTAAATACAAGAAACAAACTATATCGAATGACGATATTGCATATCCTATACACAAGTCATAACACTGCAGCGCCACTAACCCAGAAGTACGTAATGCAAAAAAATTTGATATGTATTATTAAAAGTGAAAGAAAAAAAAAAGTTAAAAACCAGATATCATATGCAAAATTATTAAAATTGTAACATACATTACACAATGTTATTCTAGGATAATAGGATCATATTAAATAATTAAAACTGTGTGAGGACGTGAGAAAAATTAACAATGAAAATTCAGGTTTGCTACGAAAAAAAAAAATTTAATCGTATATTGTATTTCGTAATTATAATTATATTTATTTCATATACAATTCATAACGTTAATTAAAAGAAAAATGATTAGTACCGATCTTATTTTAATAGACAATTGTGATCCTTTAATATGTACATATAATAGAAACGAACTGAAATATAATTTTATTCAATACAAACTGTTTTCTTCAATACCTTCAAAAGAAAACCATTACGATTGAGCAGAAATATATAAATATCGCAGAAAATGTCGAATCTTGAAGTCATATCATTATTGCTTCGATAACGTGTCCGTCATTAAAGAAATAACGAAGATATTCAAGTCAAACAGCCATATACATACACCTATAAATGTAAGTGTATAATTTATATAGATATACGGTCTACTAATCAGTAAAAAGAAAAAAAAAATCGATTCCTGAATTGGAACTGATATAACAAACATTTCGTTATAGGATGCGCTGATCTATAATAGATTGCGCACCCTATCAGAACGATCGAATGTATAAACGTCGAATCGATCTTTTTTTTATATTCGCATGATAACATTCTCAGATCACATCTTCTCGAATATAATATAATATGCACTTTTTTAATAAACTTGAGAAATTCAACAAATTCGATGACATTTGTACGCGTAAGATTTAGAATATCTCGAATGTGCGCTCAACAGTTTCACGCGCAATTATCTTGCTTCAATTTGATAGAAGACAAGTAGTAAGATTGATAACAATACTCTTTTATGTGATAGTAATAATAAATATAATAAGGTACGAGAGAATCACACGAGGCGTTGATCTTAGAGGACCACGTTTCTCTTAAATTGGTCGAGGGTACTACGATACGCTATTAACGGGTCACTAACTACGTTTTCCATCGTACATGGGTCTTTGGAGGTATCGTTAAATCTACAATCTATAAAGAGGGTAGACATATGCGAATGTTTTATCAATAAGTTTATGTAACTAAGGTATCGATTTGTGGACCTTACAATTCTTGCCATGTTTCCAACGTGTCTGGAAATATTCAAGAGCATAAGGCGAGATCGAAGGAAACGTCTATATTCGTACGTTCACACGTACGAGAGGTAAGATTAAAACGATTGTCAAACGTTATTCGCATATGCCTGAATCTAACGATCTTGAAACTCGGAATAAACTCTGAATAAACTCTGTCTCTTCCCTACTCCAATTCCTTGTCCTGAACGCTTATTATTATCTGTAATAGCCATAGACGTAATTTCCTTTTTATCTGTAGAATGTAAAAGTTTCGGATGAATCTCTGTAGCTAAATCATTCGCTGCAAAGATAACAAGACACGAAAACGACCCGAACGATGGACAATAGTCGAAGCTCCTTGAAAATATCTTTAAATCGCACTTGACCGCCACAACGGTGGTCAGTATCGAAGTACGTACTTACACATTATTCTCGTATTTAGACATAATTTATTAACGGTCGGGAAAAAGTGAAACTACTTTCGTACTTCTGCATCGTACGAAAACCTCATCTAAAAGGACGAGCATCAAATTTTTCATCAACTCGCGAAATGGAGGAAAAGTGGAGTTTAGAAGAAATATAGACGTTTAGGAAATACGTATTATAGATTATTTCGCTTTGCGAATTTTGCGGAGAAATGTTATTAGCATAATCGGTGGTAAAATCGTTAAAATCCATTCTTTACCAAAGATATAGATATTACGTTTGAATATAGAATTCAGTCTCCGTTTTAACGAATCTGGAGACCGACTTGTGTTCCCGACGCGTCGATTTTAAGTAACAATTCCGCGTTACCTACCACCTGACAGTTCCCTCTGAATTATATCGAATCCGCGCCAATGAAATAGAACAAGCTTCGTCTTCTTCATTTTTTTTTTTTTTTTTTTTTTCTCCCGTAGCTGAAATATTTTTCTGAAAATTTACACGATCGCGCGACAACAATCGAATAATCTGTTAAGTGCCTAAGGATTACGTGCGCGATGCGAGAAGGAATTGTACATATGATGTCTGATAATACTGTTAATTTCATCGTGCATTCGATAACACGCTTGAAAGACTGGGTAGGAAGGGTAAATACATATTTACAGACAACGTTCGACGAGCACTTTCGATCGAGACTCAATTTCCTCTGTGAATCGTTAAATATTTAGAATCGAACTTCTAGAAATTACCCACGGAACTCGTACGAACGTTGCGTCACAATTTTCAGGGAAATTTCTGACAAATTTCTTGGGGATTGTGTAAGGGTTACAATAAATAATCGCAAAGATCTCATAAGACAGTGTCGAGAGTGTCGAGACTCCGCAAGAGTTGTTCATCCTTGGAACACCACTGTACTAATTCCTCGATTGTCACCACGCCGTCTTTATTTGCGTCCATCAACTGAGAATAAAAAATTATTCAGCCACGCTGTTAATACCATTAATTTAAAAAAAAGAGAGAGAGAGAGAGAGAGAGAGAGAATTTCAACAAATCATCGAATATCTTTACATATGTATACACGTGATATATGCAAGATCGATCGCATTTACTCACGTGGAAAATACGATCGACGTGTTCTCGAGCAGCCAAATGCGGCTCAACTATTTGTGGCTGAGTGTAACGACCCAACATCTCATAGATTGAACCAACCACGTCCAGCATTTCCTCTTTACTGATCAGTCCGTCTCCATCGAGGTCGTAAAGCCCAAATATCCACTGAAGTTTTTCCTCCACCGATCCTCTCGAAACTTTCGACAAGATGGTCAGAAATTCCTGAACACGATGAAACGCAACTGTCAAACTACAAACTGAGGTGATGACTCGAATGAAACGCACGCGTTGCCTCTAAAATATTTCTTACCTCGAAGCTTATTTTCCCAGACGGTTTTCTCTTCATGGTGTTGAAGACATAGTGGGCGTACTGGCTGGCATCTAGAAGATTCGAAAGATTTCATCGTTCTTGCAATTCTTTCGTGCTCTAAGATATTATTAAATAATAACAGAAAATGATAAAAAGTCACATCATATTAAATAGTAGGGAATCTCGAAGCAGTAAATATATTGTGTCAATCTTGATAATCTTTCAAAAGAAAGATTCGAAACTTATCAAGGAAATTTTTACGTTTAAAATTACACAGATGATTACGATATTTCTCATGGAACGATGTAACATTTCTATTTTTATTATAATTAATTAAAAAAAAAAAAACCTTTTCTTTCCTCATATAAATCGAGAGATTTGAATCGTGAGAGAATTGATTTTTGTCACTTACCTCCCTGAGGGAAAAACTGTGAAAAGATCTGCTTGAAAGCCTCCTCGTCGACGAGACCCGTAGGACATTCCTGCTTGAATCCGCGATAGATAAGCTGTATCTCTTTCCTGGAGAACCTGGTATTGGCCGCCAATGTGGAGAGCTCTTCCGGCTTGTGCCTGCCGCCGAGGGCAAGCGCACCGGCGGTGGAACCCCCTAAAACGCCCCCGAGTTCTTCAAGTTCGCCCTCTGTAAGTTTGCCAATAGGCGCTTCACTCCTAAGACTGTACCACGCGTTCGAGATACTCCCCTCTCACCTTTGATTAAAGTGCTTCTTCCTCTACACCAGGCTAAGGGAGAAACGCCATTTCTCCTCTCTCACTAGCAGGCAGGAGAGGAGATGGCGCGTGTCTACTTACGAGATAGGGTGCAACGAGCTCAATGAACGTTAATTACACGGGAGAAGATACGCCGGGTGCCCGAGAAGATAACACGGCTGATATCCCCAGGCAACCTGCCTACACTCCCAGTCGGCAAATACGGGGATTCTACGGGAGACAGTGCGCGCATTGCCAAGACGGATGAAATACCTGGAGATGTACAGGTGCATAGGCTTGCAGGCGGAGAACTCGTGAGCGAAAGACAATAGGAAGAATATAATTGCCCAGGTAAAACATTCTCGGATCAGATTTGCAATCAGAGTCGGCTGCAAACGTTCCTTGCACGGGCAAAGATTTCATTCGAAACAGCGTTTCGAGCAAATTGCGAGCACGACAAAAATTTCAGCAGAAAAATGAATTTGCAAATTCCTTGTCCAAAGTTTATCCAAAAACAAAGATCTCAACGAAGATCGTGTTTTACTTGGGGATATATATATGTGTGTGTATATATATATATATATATAGAATTATTCGCACGATTCCATCCTTTTCGTCGCTTATCGACGATGGAAAGATGCGTGGAATGAAGATAGAGAGATAGAAAAAAAAGATCGCTAAGAGTCAACAGGTTTCGGGTGAATCGACAGATCGATGAAACACTATACTTCGTGTTCGAAGATTAGATTAAATCAGATCAATCGACTGACGCAGCATCGAGTAGTCGCTTTCGTTGCAGGGGTAAGGGCATTAAATCCTGATTCGCGTATGCTGGCTCGTGGGCGAAAATTTTCATTCCGACACACAGATGCCGTCTAGACACGTTTCATATCGAAGTGGCGCTACGTAAAATCGATATTCATTAACGCGAAGCGCTATAAATATAATCGCCGCCGTCGGAAATAAAATTCAAGATCAAACGAAAGCGCAACCCAACACTACAGCGTACAGAGGGAGAGATCGAGCTCTAAAAAAGTAGTTGCAATCTCTATACAAATGCACCTAATCAATTGGAAGTACCTAACAATCGACATTCTACCAACATACTCTACAAGAGACTGTACACTGCTACTAGTAATATACGTACTACTACTTTATTTACGGAAATGTTACAACTAGGGTGAGAGACGATCGCGATACTGGCACGCGTTCACCTATTGTTGGACACTTGCGAATTCCACAAGTTGCCTTTTAATCTATGTATCGATCAGTGAATTTACAAACACGCCGCACCGTTCTTTCAAAGTATTATATGTACATGTTGCCATATGTCAGAACACATTGAGCAATTTTGTTATCGAATTTACATTAATGTTTGAACACTCGTTCGATTTATCGTAATTGCGTTTTTTAATCAAAGTGCACCGCGTTGATTATCGAAACTATCGCAATAGTCCATTTTACTACCGTTGCACTAACGCCAGAAGTTTTTTTTCTTTCAACAATTTAGAATTTGACACAAAAAAATTGAAATGTGTCGAACAGAAATTAAAGATGTTACAATTTCGTTTATCTGGAGGAGAATAAAGTCACTGTTGATTCGTCGTTTCGCAGTGAAAATCGCGAAAATATATCTTGTCAAAAATAGGCAAGTATCTGGATACTTTTGAACGATACATGAATTCACGCGTGTCCACCTATCATGCAATTATTCCCCTTTATACATGCTTCGGATCATTAGTTGAAAACGACCAAGCGAACCGTTCCAATTAACGCTTCTTTCGAAATTACACGCGATCATAACGCGGGAACATAAAAGCTCCGTGGGGGGGAAAGCTTCAAATAAACCGTAATGAATCGTTAAAAAATCGCTAATCGCAATTTTGTCATATCAATGTTATCATGCTGTTTCCCGTGTCGTATTCTACGTATACTTGATGCAAACTAAAAAGAAAAGAACGTTCGATTCATGTTCCAAGTTAGCGAAAAATGTCATCTGGCTTGTTTGCGACTAAGGTAGAAGCTTCCCATTGATCGCTGCTAAAATTACGATCACTGAACTATGTAAGGTACGAATGAATATTAATTCTGTTAAAGAGAGATGATCGAAAGACCGAAGAAGCTGTAAAGCTGGGCTGAAGGATCAATACAGAAAGGGATGTTTGCATTCTACGTCTTGCGACTACGTCTGCTAAAAAAGGGGGGTAGTTAATTGAAACGAGTCGAAGAAGAAAAGGAAAAAAAAAAAAAGAAAAGAAAAGAAAAGGAAGGCTTTCGGAGGGGAGAAAAAAAACATGTCGGGCGCACCGTTGTCGGTCGAGAATCGTCTAAAACACGGCCGTGCGCTTTCAAACTTGGCTTTTATATTATACACATTATAGACGTGTATGCCTCTGCACTGTGTAATTCCACTAGCAGCTCTGGTCCCGGGCATCCGGGGTCACCATAGCAACGGGAGAGCTCCTACCCTGTATCCACCCCACTTTGCGATTCCGCTTTCAGAGCATTTGTCGATTAAAAACGACAGCGCGAGATCTGGAGATCTGCGTTTGTATACGCAAGTGAAAAGAGAGAAAGAGAGAGAAGGCGAGAAAGAGATGGAAAGAAGGTGAGAAAGAGACGCGACGTTTAGAGAGGCAATAGAGAGCGTGGTCGCATCGGTCGGTTCCCTAAGCGGACCAACTACGACAAGTCGTATGAATGCATATATATATGTATATGTATTCCAAGGTGCTATCTCTCAAAAGAGGAGTCGTCAACGGGGCAAAACAAGGAGGAGAATTGTTATTCTTTCTCTCTCTGTCTGAGCGAGTCTCGCACCTTGCCGTTGCATCTTTGGCAGCTGTTAGCACTGACACACCGCAACGTACGGTTAAGTCGCGATAAAGGGGGAGGTTTCGTTCGGGCCTGGGCTGTGTCAATCCCTTCGTCTCAAGGAGGATCTCTTTCCACGGCGTATCGACTGGCCTGCACCGATTATCGGAGAGGAAACTCGAGCGGCACTACAGTCGGCCTGTATGATTGGTGAACTTACTTTTCTCGCGGCTCTTACGTGCCTTCATTGACCGCAAACACCGGTCCGTTGCCGATTTACAAGCGTACGATCGCGACTGCGATCTCGTCGTCGCTTCGATCGAACGATCGATCTAACGATCTCTTCTGATATTTCCTTTCAAACTTGATTACCCAACCTGAACCGCTGTACAACAGAGATTTGCTTTCTTCCTTTCGCCCTTCTCTCTTTCTCTTCTTTTTTTCGTCGTTTCCCTTCTCACGGCTCTCCGCGATGTGGTCTCGTTCGTCTCCGTGGCCGGCCGTTCGAATCCGATCGACGCGTGCACTTGTAATTCGCCGATCGATGCTCCACGACTGACTAACGTAACTCAGCCGCGGGACTCGGTAACGATGTGCGCGGCCCTCGCGCTGATACACTGAAGCTGCCACGCAAAAGCACGGGGTGTACCTGCCTTCGCGCAAGTCCACACTCTTTTTCCCAACCATATTTTACATAAAATCTGACACCTGAATGTCAGACTGATTTAAAATCTCTTTCACTTGAAAGACTTTAGCTTTCATCATATAAAATACGGCATTCGTTCGCGTGCATGCAAAAATTTCCGATCAAACGGGTTTTCGTTTTAAAATTCCACCCTTGCCAATTTTTTTCTCTCTTTCAAGAGAGCAATAAAATAATCTAAAATATATTGAATTTGATCCATTAATTTGCTGAACGGACAACTTGTCTCAATGGCAAACGTTAAAATGGCAAGATAATTTAATTGTCGTACAAGAGGATTCTATAGAATGGTCATTTCACTCGGAACAAAAGCCAAGCAAAAGTACTGAACTTTGTTACGAGATGAAAGAAGACCGAAAAAAGTCCATCTCTTCGTTCTTCTATGATAAAGATTTTAAAAACAGTGTATAAGTTATAAAAAGTTACGTAAAAGTTATAAAATCATAAGGCATAAAGAGATATCTTCTTACATATTTTATGCACGTACAAAATGCAGTTACATTCTTGTATACTTTCGTATAGCATTACGAAATGCATTAAGCGCGTCTGACTATGAATCACTTTTCTACTGAGCGTGGATGCATGCGTTGAATATACTACTTACTTATCCATCCCATCACGAGTACTCTTTCCTTATGAATTGAGCTATGAATTTTTATACACATTTATAGAAAACTTAAAACCATAAAAATGCGCGTAAGGTGTATATAATAAAAGATCCAAGTGCCCCTTGTAGTATTTAGAAACAGAGGAAATTTCTATATAGATCCTGTTTTTTCAATCGTGTTTGTATTAATATAAATTTCTAAATAAATATCTACGGTTTATTCACAACAAATATAATAAGATCGTACGTTATTCGGGAAATATTCGGAAAAGAGAAAATATTTAATGCATCGCGAGCTTTAATACTATAAATACGCTACGGAATAGGGAAAGGTCTTATTACCGAGTTGAAACCAAGCCAAAAACATCATTGTAAATGCAGACCAATTACTACGGTTTATGCCGATCGCCGATAAACACAGCGGTGAAACTATGTCAAACCTTGTCAGTGAGTCAATTGAAAATACTATAAATCCATGAAAATTTAGACAACCAACTGAATTATTCACGTGAATAGCGAAATCAGCAGTGTTATCGATCGGTAGGATAAGATCGTAAAATTATGATTTATAGATGGCAGGATAATAGCACTTCTTGTCAAAGGAATCGTTCTAGTGACAAAGGAGCGTGTAATTGTTAACATGTAGATAAATAAAGGAGAGCATAAGATAATACATAGCCACTTGTTTTACTTCTTCGCTCTTTATAATTTTTTTTACACTAAAACATACGTAAAGTTTTGGATAAATTTTGGAAAAATAATTTAACAACAAATAGAAATACATTAAAGTGAAAAATCACTTTGAAACCTTTCGCGATCAAGATGAGAATGATCTTTGAAAGGAAGCCGGTTTGATAACGATAGATAACTTTCATATGAATCTGACTTTCGGTTAAATAAACTTTTGAATTAAACAGAACCGCGTAATTCGGTTAGCAGACGAATTTTTCTATCGGCCATATCAGAAATGTATGAGTACTGAGGGAAGGATTGCTTGCCGGGTTGCTTTACATTTAAAAATGAACGGCAACGATATTTCAAGTTTATCATACAAGGAATTACAAGCGTTAGCTCTTCGATACCGAGTACCAGGTAACATAAAGGTAATTGATTTATCGTTAGAAGTTTCAATAAGAAACTTTACATACTTGTTCCTATTACCTTAATTCTTTTTCCTGAAACGACAAGTAAATTGATTTTTGAACGATCGATTACGATTTCTGACCGTAGAAGAAATTACTGGTTAAAGTGTTGCAAGCCGCGAAAGGCGGAAATGAAAATGAAGTTGGCAGGCTATTGCAAGATCTTAAGCAGAATCGTAAGAGGAAAGTGAGAAAAGTCAAAGCCGGGAAACTCGCGTTAACCTCCACACCATTACATAGTCCTGATTACGCTATGGCCGATGATTATTACTGTCCGCAGCAGCAACCACCTTATCAGTGGGTGAGTTGATTTTCATTCATAGTTTCGTTGCTTTAATGCACATCCAAAGTTGAAAAGAAAGAACTTTAAATATTGCATCGTGAAATCTCACATTCGTCTCGAAAATTGATCGATGACGCTTGAGACAGAATATTATATATCGAACATGAATAATTCTATAGATCGATCATCAATCAATTTTATTGAAAATTTTGTATTTTGTGCTGTTAATAATTTCATTTTTAAAGAAACTGTCAATAAAGAGATGTATAGAATAGTTGAAAATTTTTAAATAAAGTATAATATAAAATGTAAAATGTAATGTTATGTCCTTAGGTAGGGGCAGAAGAAGAGATCACAAATAGAGATGATGACAACAGAATCCCTCATTATGAAGAATTTAAACAGTTCTTAATAAAGAGAATACAGAGAGAATTTCAAACATATGATGCAAATAATAATCAGATACAGGACTCAACCATAGTGGATCTAAGAACAGCAACAATTTCATCTGATGTGCAAAAAGGTTCTTTGGATATTAGTGACTATAATAAGTCTAATATAGTTCCTGTTAATAATGTAGATTCATCTGTATATCAACCAAATGACAATGTAGAATATCAAACATTAGAAGATAACAATGTGCAAGGACCTATACTTCTTAAAAAAATGTTACAAGCACCAGTTGGTGCAAATTTGGGAGAAATAGCTAGTCCTGTATTTGGCAGATTTTTGTCAGTGGAACAATATCAATCCAACAATTTGTTAGATAATTCTGATACTTTAACTGCTGAATCAGATAATCAAGATAATGAGGAAATTTTGGAAAACAATACAGAGTGTTATGGTCTTCTGAGTGGTATAAAGGGGGAATATTTTTTAAATGAACCAACTTTTGTTAAAAATGTTGAAGAAATTGGTCAACAAATTTCAAATGTTTTAACAAATGAAAATGTTAGTCAATATAAATATCCTAACACAAATGTCGTTATGCATCAAGACTATGAAAATTGGACTATTACTAATGTTATGAATGCCTCAGATAACAACTGTCCAACATCAGATGTCCAATCATCAAAAATATTTCAAACTATGTATTATGATAATATAGGATCTGATGCTTTAAACAAACCCATAAATGATGAAAGTTTAACATGTCAGTATCGAATGGCAGAAACTGTACATCCGTACAATTCCAATCAAAATTTATTGAACTTGGATCCATTAGAAGATAATCAATATTGTGACACAAACATTATTCCTCAGGTGCAATCTGACTGCAATAATACATATTATTTACAAAATTTAATTAAATGTAGTACAGAAACTACTGGAGAATATTTGCAGTATATGCATTCTTTCTCAAATGCAAATACAGATCAAGAAACATATGGATCTACTGCCCAAACATTTTCTAACAATAACTATAGTTCTAATCTATCACATGAATACTCTTGCTCACACAATAATCAAGGAACCATTCCATTATCTGAAAATGTGGGACAATCTGAACAAAATTGTAATTCCATAGTGCAAACAGAATCCAATGTTCATAGGGATATGTCTAATATGTCAGAAAAATTACAAACAAATGGTATGTACTATTATTTCAAAATTATATATTAAATGCAAAAAAAAAAATACATTTTAATATTTTTCATATTTTTAGAAATACTAGATCCATTTTGGCCAAAAAAAAACTCTAAGATGCCTTCAGATTCTTTTTTAGAAAATATTTTGAATTTCATTAATACTAAACGTATAGATTTGTCAAAATTAGATCAGACATCTTGTGTATATTGTTACATAGCCCCTATTGTTACACATACACCAGTCTCATCAAGTGTAACTTGCTCCCAAAAAAAGAAATTTGTTGCAGAATATAGGCAACATTCCTTTTCTCCGTGTTGGTTACTCTACAATGATACTTCGTCCGGGATGCGAATGGCTAATTTACAAACTAAAATTAGGGAAACTATGGATGAGTCTCGGATACTATACACGCCGATGTCAAATAGTAATTCTGATATAAGAGAATCAGTTGTGGATGATGCAAAAAGTGAAATTGCGGAAAGCGAAGATTCGATCTCCGAAGTTTGGCCGAATAATTATTCGAATTACGAAATGACAGCCGAAAAGGATGTAAATATATGTGAGGATTTAAAGATTGAAGTTTCAGATTGTTTATTTTCAGTGATAAATACTGAACCATTGGATAGTCAAACAGATGATTCTTCTAAAAATTAAAGTCGATAAAAGAAAATTGTATTCTTAGTAGCGCATAAAATTGTATGTATCATTATCAGAAAAGAGAAGAGATAAGAAAAATATTGATATTATGTAATTTATAAAAAAAAAATAATTACACATTATGAAAAAAGGTAATTACACATTATTTATATATTTAAGAATATAATGCAAAGTCCAACATGATCAATAGGAGATTATATTATCTTGTTTAATCTTGTTGAAAAAAAAAAGATTCATTATGTTGAACGATCATGTAAAACTATTTTTTCACTTAAATGAAAGTGTTAATATAATGTTAATATTAATGTTAATTATTAAAACAATATATTGTTATTAAAAGCCCGAAAAAAGTAGGATTCTGATTTTCTTAAGTTAGTATTTATAAGAATACAATTCTGGCAAAAAAGAGTATATCGAGCATACACAGAAAAACATGCAATTTTTTTTTATAAAACGAGGATAAAGAAACGAAGGCGAAAGATTAATAATCATAAAAAAGAGTACTTCAAGAAATTCATTAGAAATGAAACAAAGAGAGAATAAAATAAAAAATTTTTCTTCCGTTAATTTTCTTTATCCCCGATAAATATGTATATCATTATATATTTTATTAAAAAATAAATAACAAGCATCACAAATTTAAACGTCTAATAAAACATTTACTTAAAACCTTACTCGCACTAATGTATAATAAAAAAAAGAGAAAATAATTCATTATAAAGTTTCTAATTTTTGATAATGTAATGTTTATTAAATAATAATAAGTCGTTTTTAATACGTGATCATTACTATGATTTATTTTCTTCAACAAAATTGTAATCAAGTTCACTTACTCGAAATACCTTCTGTTTGCATTTGTGTTTTCAAATAATTGAAGACCTTAACGGGTATTGATTCCTTTCTTCGATTTTTATATACTCCCACTTCAGTATCCACATTTTTTGAAGTTCCCTGTTTATCGGAAGATCTACCCGGTGTCATATGAACACTATACATTTCTTCTAAATTTCGGATTTAATTTAATTTTTATTAAATCTTTATTTCCTTCCTTTTTAAATAACTGCAGAAAATATTTATTTCGCACTTCTTCGGTAAAAGGTTGTTACGCTTTCTTTTTTGTTCTTCTGACTTAAATAATTAATATTTTATTTGAAATTTAGTAAGAAGTGTAAACGGATGAATTCGAAATACGAAATGAAGACGGTACTTGCTAGACCAAGATCTCTGACACTACTGCTTTTAAAAAAAAAGCAATACCGCTATGTAGGTAAGTGCTGTGGCGCATTCGCCCTGTATCTAATGAGGTTCTCAAAAAACGAGACTAATTATTTCACCGCATCTTTCATTTTATATATATACATATACATAAACAATATAATTTTAATAATACTTTCAAATGTCAATTTTATAAGCAAGTCCGAAAAAATTCAATGAAAATATTTATATAATAAAAATATAGTAATAAAACTTGGTTTTCTTTCACGCACGCGATTAAAATAATTATTTTAAATTCTGACAGTAAAAATTAAAATATCATTTTTACGGTATCTTACTCAATAAATTATTTAACATTATGTAATAAATTTTCTAGCTATTTTCAATAAATTATAAAATACACGTGTATAATATAAATATAATGATTCTTAAATTAAATTGAAATTAATATCCTACATGATATGGGAATCGCTTGATACAGAAACGACATCTAGATAATAAAGAGTTGAAAATAAATTTCTTCGCAATAACATACTCCTAACCTAATTCGATTATTGTATTAGATAAAAATGTCGTAAAAACACATTGATTTTTTAATAATACAAAATAAAGCTATACATTATCAATTACACAGTAAAATATAAATATAAAATATAAAATAATTATAATACCGTAACAAAAACTTAAATACATGTTTTACAGTGTAGTATAATCTTAAGTTTCTGTTAGAAAAAGTTACATTATAATAGAAAATTAATTTAAAATAATGATACGACTGTCAGTGCAATTTGGTGTTAATGTATTAACAGTACGAAACTTAAATGCTTACGATCATATAATATCCAATGGACCTAATATTCAATGCGTAAGATGGAAAAGAAAACCAATTTGGTTACCACCAGCAAAATCCAAGTTATTTAGAGTACCAAAAAGAAAAGTTATACCTACAGAAGAAAGTATTGAACTTAAACGTTTACATAATAATTACAGGACATACATGAAGTCTTTAATGTATGTAAGATTTTTAATATTATTTATGATTATGTATCAACTAGATATATATAAAATATTCTTTTGTCTCAGGACTTACTTCATTGAAACAGAAAAAGAAAGAGAGCTTTGTTTCGATAAACTTGTTGTAGAAAAAAATGCACAAAAAGATTTTGAAATATGTAGTCAAATAAATGATAAATGGAATAAAAAAGTAGCTATGATGCGAGAAAAAAGATTAACTCAAGAAAGAGAAGATCGTCGAAAGGAAATTCTTGAGAAAGTACAAGCGAAAAAGGAAAGAGATTCGAAAATGTTAGAAAAAATAGATGAAGAAATCAGAAAAGCAAAAGAAGAAGCTAAAACATTTATTACACCTGAAAATGTAGATAAAGCTATTGTAAATGCATTGGAAAATATTACAGAACATAATGTTGCAATTGATCTCAAAGGTAATTTTTATAAAACTAAATCTAAAGTTGAATCATCTAACAAATTGTAAAGTAGATGTTATATGATAAATTTCTTGTACTATAACAAATAAATCAATAAACAGTGATCTTTGATAGCTATATTTGTATATTTACTTTCCTCTTTATATTCAATTCAATACATTTTTGTCTAATTCACAGAATATGTTTATTGAAAATGATCATGTATAATATAATGTATTTATAATATACAATAACAAAAATCTTGTAAACACATTCATTCAAGTAAGTATATGAGCTTTACAATATGATATACAGACATTGTTGTATTAATTATCTCTGATCTCATAGTCTGTTTATCTTTGCAATAATGCTCTGTCTATTGTTGCAACTTACGCTTTGCACAATTTTTGTTAACAATCTAATAATGTATTATCGTCGTACAGTTTTACACAAAAATGTTTTATGGCTAAAAATGATTACATACTTTTTCTGTATTGACGATAATCACAGATATTAATTTGTAATTCATATGATTTTATAACATTTACTGAAATATTGTAACTCCAACTTCAGAAAATTTTATACCTGAATGATATTGTGTTTCAACATGTGGTTTAAAATGTTTATATGCATTTCTACTTGCATTATGTATTGCGACGTATTTGTTAAGAATAATTACTTTTACATTTCATATATATATTCGTAACATATAATGATGTAATCGTGTCGTCGAAATATCTTTGGTTTAAATATACACAATTTGTTTAAAACACAAACAATGATAATTAGATCGCCGCTTTACAATCAAATTCCAACTATTTCAAAATATATGAATAACATGCAATTATGTTATGAAAATGATTCGCGTTTAAATTTAACTGTAAAACTTAGTAAAAAAAGTATGTGAAACTATTATTTTACAATTTTTTTAAATTATGAATATCAATTATAAATGTATAATTCTATATTTATTGTACGTGCTTATGTTTATGCTCCTAATGTTTAAGAACAAGTCTTTATGTTTCGAAATCTATAATTAATAACGAAGCCTTGTATTAAAAGCCAGAAGAAATTATTAATAACAATTGAACAAACGTAACAAATCTTTTCATTTATTAAGTTATTATTTATAAAACGTTAAATAGTAAAATTAAATATAAAATAGATGATGTAATATAAATATGGGCTTCGTCATTGAAGTAAATTAAGATTTTTAAATAACAAGGTATACTAAATATATTACCTTGACAAAATTGAAAGAAAAAGCGGTAATAATTATAGTTATTATCATTATCATTTTTCAATCACGAACATAAATTACATAGGCATTTTATTAATTTACATACAACTATCAGCTATGGTATCTTTGACATGAGACAGGGCTATTGCACTTTGATACCACTTTTAATATATGTAAGAAACTATTGTTTGGAGGCATTATTAAAACATCATATGAACACGATTATAGAATATTTCTTGTTATAAAGTTTCTAAGTTTTAGATTGTATCCCATACATCAATTCTTTTCTTATTTCATATTCTATTTCAGAATATTATAGTTTCAAACGCATCAATTTTTACAATCCATCTCACATTCTTATATAGATTTAATTTAGCTTAATTTAGATGTATAAATTTTTATTCTGGATCTTGTAAAATCTATTAGTATAGGACGTACTAAAGCACCACAATTTAAAGATGTGTTGCATTCTCATTTTACGAATATGGTAAAAATATAGGATTTATAAAAATTTTTAATCCTGTTTATTTTATGTATGGTGTATATGAAAATGATGGCACATGTTTTTCTAAAGCGAACTTGGCGTTAAGTATGTTTAAATATGAGTTTTCCATTTGAGCTCCATACCTTTGATTTAGAAAAAAAAGAACGATACAATTTATGTTTCGTGTATTTTATCGCTAAAATACAGACTTTCTAAAAATTTAGTCACTAACATTACTCTTTTCTTCGATCGTTATTAACAAATGCACATCCTTTTGTTACTTCTACTATACAACATTTTCCTCTTTTGTCTCTTTTTTTTTCTTTCTTTATGCTTTTTAATGATGTTAGAGAGACTCTCCTTTCAACCTGTTTTCATTATAAAGGTAACATGTAACTTCACATAATATGAATAACACATCTCGCAATAACTCAATACTTGCTTAATCAAGAATGGCCCATTTTTTACTTGCAACGCAATGCGCATACATGTGCCTATATGTACAAAATTCTATTCGTTTCTGTATCAATGAGGATGATCTTGATTAAGTATAACATAAAAAATACATATATGGACGATAACGTGAACACAACAGCTAAACAATCTCTACTCAATTACAACAAGAAGCAAAAATTCAAAATACTATAATGTGCACCAATTAATAAAAACAAGCGGTAAATTTTTCTCTTTATCTAGAATAAAGGAAGAAAAGATAAAATGTCGATATGTGTACATAGGCGCTTATATATATATATATATACAAACGCATACAAACACATGCACATATATATATATATATGGATAGGTATAAAATTTGGTCAACGTTTTCTCTGTATGGTAATATTATCAAATATAGCATCTTATATATAGCATATATATATATAAGAATATTTTGTACGAATATAGAATAATAAAATGGTTGGTAAACAGTAAGTATAATTATTCAACAAGTACTACATAGTAATAGTAGTAACATTGGTGGTTGATTAGAAGAATTAGCTCGTACCACGTTTTAAATATTTTCATCTTGTCTCACCACCAACAACTATACTAATAATTATAATAATACTAACTATCGCATTTATTTATATTCAGACAGGAAAAATAATAATAAAAAAGAGGAGACACAAAACGTCATAAATCAAACTGCAGCTATTTATGTAGTGATACTTTTTGGCTATAAAGTATAAAATAAATGACAATATAGAAGGTTATTCTATCAACATAGTATCAAACTACTGTCAGTACAAATATAATAAAAATATGCTTTCCTAATGCAATGTTCTCAATATTTAATTGCTCCCATTAATATTTCATTATGCAAACAGCTTTCATTAAATTTCTTTCTGGTTATATACTATGTCTTCTTTGACATTATAGATTTATAGAATGGCTTATATAATATTTATCGCAGTATTTCTATATACTAAAGCTGTTATCCGACAGTACTTTGAAATATATTGCATTCTTAGAAAACCTTCCTACTGTGCATATAACCCATTGGTGTTATATTTGACATAAACAGTGAATTTAAAATTTATCATCATTCTTTAGATAAGATATATGTCGGTTATGCTATTTTACAAAGCTAATCTCAGAAAACGAGATTATGACTATTAATGTTTCCGAAAGTATCACGCATTTTTTATCCATGCATTTTACTGAGCTTACCAGGCCATACCATAGAAAATGTATTTATCCCCTTAAACAAGATAATGACTGCCTATTAAAATAGAAATCTCTCATTTTACCCTCATTTCATGTAGATGCATTTATATTTTCTTAAAAAATAATTTTTCATAATGAAAAATAAGATTTCTTTTGCAAAACGTTTGTACGTTAATGGTAATGCAAGGCCGTGATATACCTTTTATTCTACACGAAAAATTATGTGTGTAAAATATATAAAAAATTTCAATAAAAATCTCAAACATTTTTTTCTGAATGAAAGCGCATACTATTTTATTTGAATCAATATTTTGCTGATTTCATTTCAAAATCTTTAATAATACTGCACAGTATTGTACAAGTATGTATTTTGCACACCTGATGCAGAGTCTGTAATAATGTGATGTCTTTTTTGTAACATATGTATTATTCAAAATTGAATAAAATTATTCAATTCCCCGTGGACCATCTATTGGCATAGTATGCAAAACTTCATCTAGTAACTGAAGAGCTCGATGTAAGTGCACCTATATTGGATATACAGTTTTATATCTTTTTAATTTTTAAAATAATTTACGATTGATGTGAAAATCTAGAATTTATGTATACCTCTATCCAGCATGGAGTTTCTTTTATACTTTGTCGAGGATAATCAGGGCCCCAACCCTTCACAAAACTTAAACGCAAAATGCAAAGTCGTCGAAGATCATCTACACCTATTCCTGCTGCTGCACTAAGACCTTTATTACATTGTAAAGTTTATTGTTAATTAAAAATTGTGAAACATATAATTTATGAAACATATAATTTATATACCAATTGATATTATACTAACTTTTAGTAATTGGCGCTCCGTGTGTAAGGTGTCCCGCTACAGCGGCAGCTTGTGCCGCAGCGGCAGCTTGTGCAGTAGCAGCTTGTCCTCTCATTTGTTTATGGCATTGCCGCAAATCGAAGACCTTAATATATGCAGAAGGATAAATTTTATGCACAGCATCACCGGGTGCACGACCTGCTTCCCTGTCTAGATAATAAGACTGTACAAAGACACTATGTTCACTTTGGCATCTTAACCAAACATCTCCTTCGCCTCTTAAATCTAATACAACTCCTTTTCCTAAAAAGTTCATGGCATTATAATTATTGTTCATTAATTACCTAAAAATCAAAGAAGGAATAATTTATTAACCTATATGAAGACGAGCTTTTTCACTTTGTTCTGTTCTGTGTACATTACTCAGAGCTCCTAAACAAAATCTATTACCACCGCTTGGATCCACATAACCATCTACTGTTACGGTAGGACAACCGCTGCTAACTTTAAACGTTTCGCCCACTTGAGTATCTAATTCAAAGTAGCCAACCGAACACCAGTATTCTGGAGCTGGTTGTGTAGATAGTAAACCACCGATATTTCCACCTACTTCACCTGCATGGCTGCCCCCTAATAAAGATGATCAATTATGGTTGTTGTTAGAATAATATAATATACTGTTTATCAATAACTCACAATAGGAAGTAGGATGAAGATGTCTATGATCTGGAGGTTGCATGCTTTGAGTATATGTAAGAGTATTGGGTCCAGTCCATTGTGGTGCTCCTGAATTATAAGCAGCTGTACCTACTGGAAATCCATTTGGATGATGAAGATGTACAGGCGATACAGGAGAATTTTGACCTTCGCCTGTTAAAAAAAGGAAATTGAGATTCAATAGGATAATAGGATAATAAACTGAAATAGCATACCTAAAGATGCTGCTAATGCATCAACAGTAGGTGGTTGATTAAGATCTTGAGGAGGTGTATTTGTTCCATAAAATGTTTCACTAGACTGCCCTTGTGAAGGACTCAGCATCTGTGCCCCATTGCCTCCACTAGATGTACTCAATGACTGCTGTTGGCTACCTACGGTGTGACTCATTGGATGTACTACTGCTGCAAAATTAAATGTAACTCGTACACAATGCAGGCAACATAATATAAAATAACAATTAACTCAAACGGCCAGAATTTCTGAAATTAATTATCATATAAAATCACTACGAATTTTTATAAAATTAGCAGAAAGCAACAAAAATTAACTGGCAAATAGACAGAAAATAGAATGTAAGAAAGCATTCTATTATATAGTACGTACGATGATGAATATTACGTGTTGTAGGATGATGAGGTGTAGGAATCCAGGTTTGTCTGGGGCAATTATTGTCATCCAATTTACTGTGCGGATTACCACCATTATTCCCTCCCCCATTACTGCCAAACACACCCTCACCACTAGCTGTGCCAAACAATAAAAGGAAAAAGAAAGAATAAAGCTAAAATGAAATCAAACTAGCAATGCAAAATAATTCTGAATAAAGCAATATTAATAAATGGTTTGCAGACAACAAAATAAACTTTCCTAACGATACAATACTGTAATAACAAAGCTTTTTTAATTTATGTATTTTAGTGCACTGCCTCATATTTTAAGATTTTAATAACATAAACATGCTTTTCTTTAAATAAATCAACATACTCCATATTCAGAAACATATATCAACTAAGTTATAAATGTATTTTGATATAGTCAAATATGATTATTTCACCAATGAATATTATAAACATGTATATTTTTAATATATGATAATCATTAAGAAATAACATTTTTATATTAGATGTGTATATTTTTCAAAAAATAAAGAAAATATTTTACTCACTTGGATTAGGCGGTGCTAGACCTGGTATAAAAGTCTGTTGAGATGATTGAGCATTACTAGACGAAGTAGGTTGAGCAGGTGGATGATGCTGAATAGTTTGGTTCATTTCTCCATCAACATCCATTGCAGATCCTACTGTTCCAGCTGCTGCACTTCCTCCACCACCAACTGAATACTCATCTTTGACTAATCTGCCACCTGGTCCTACGCCTACTCCCGATTGCAGAGTCAGTCCAGATAGGTCTGTAAAGAACGGGTCTGTGCGGGGAAACCAACCCATTCCATCATACACCAAGGCCACAACAATAAATCATTTACACTTATGGTGCTACAAATGAATTCACAGAAGCTTTGCAAAGAAACAATGTAATGAAAAAAAACATTGATCGAAGCACATGATCTCTCTATGAAAACAAGATAAAAGATATGTTTCATGACATACCTATGCCAGGAGATACAACTCTCTCATAGTGATATGGATTCACACATACAGAATCACATTTTAAGTCAAAAGCAAATTGGCAGTACTTGACATGTTTCAATTCATTCTTGTGTAAATCTGGCCATCTCCAAATTCGTGCATAAATAACATGTGGAAATCCTTTACGACCAGCAACTTGTAGCCTACCATCCAGAGTTCTCTGTATTGTAACACATTTACTAGGATGAGCTCCATTTGTAGTAATAGCGGTTATTAAGCTATCTAATTCATCTCTTTTCTCCTAAGAAATATAAATTATATTATAAATACTGATCAAATTCTTGACATGTAATTAAAGAAAAATATATACTTTAAGTTTTTTAACCAAAGACTCGATGGCTCTTTTACTAAATCCTTCACTTTCACCACCTTGACGATGACACATGAGAGAATGTACTATACTTAAACAGGCATCAGCGCTAGTCGGTGCACTAGGAGCGATTCCAGTCATTTCTCTCACTGTATAAAAATATTTACATCAAAACAATAATAAAAATGAGTATTAGCTATATTGAAAAAATATGAAAACTTAAGATATTTATAAATAATTATATATATATTGTTAGAACTTACATTCTGGATTAGGTTGCATTGGGGGCGAGGGATACAGATGACCTCCCCCGCCCGCCAATCCAACCATGTCTGTGAAAGCCGTGGCGAATACCGTTCAAATTCTTCGAATTAAGACACTATTCTTATCCTTATTTTCGACGTGTTCAAATTTTTATAATTTACCATCTAGTAACGATTTACTAGCCATGTGTCATAGATGTAGATTTGCTGAAAGTAGAAAACAGTTAAACAAGCTGAACGTAATCGGTTATAAAATATTAAGAGGTGGAAAACAAACCTTCATCGGCTAACGAACTAACAAAAATCAGGAATACACGAAATAACCTTAGTAGAATCGCTTTACGATGACGTACCGTGAACTGACAGTTACTTCAGTAGGACGCTGTTAGTTTTTTTCGGAGGTTAGATTGAATTGTTGCGACATCAGTAGAACCTGGCAGAACCGCACTTATCTCTAGTATCTAAATTCACAATTAGCGAAGCGACTAAAGCGCCAGACTATACGCGCAACTTTTCAACGTTTGCATCAGTCTCATCTATCCCTCTTTTCCTTACAAGATGTACTAAATATTCCTATATATACACTATTGTTCGAGTTCGATCTAAGTTTGGTTTTTACCTACTATCTCAAACAGGTATATGTATAGAGTAAAATAGTCACAAGTATACTTATAAAGTATACTCACAAGACTATATCTTGCATACAGGTTGTAAATAGCTAGGTTGCAGTAGCTATTCCCATAAAGGGATGAATAAAATCGAATTATTTGTATGTCTTCTCTTTTTGTTTTAACCTATTATGATTAATTTAATGGAACTCTAAACTAGGTACATTATAAATGAAAGTTTCAGTACCTGATACAAATATTAATAGAATATTTATTTATTGACATTTACTTTTATAAATATAAATATATATATATATTGGAAAGTATACCTTTGATTATATGTAAAAGGAACAATATATAGAATGAACATGTTTTATTTATTTTATCCGAATCAACACAGGATAAGTATAAAAATGTATTACTTTGTTAAAATGGTATTTTATAACTTAAATTTTTATAATAACAGAATAAAACATTAAGAATTATAGAAATAACATGTATGATTTTTTGATAATAAATATCAAGATTAATGAAATTTATTATTTAAATAATGAAATTGTACCATTTAAACTCTGTAAAAGATAGAGTTTACAACAGGGGGTGTAACTCAGTGGTAGAGTGTCTGCTTCGCATGCTGAAAGTCCTGGGTTCAAATCCCAGCTCCTCCAAACTAATTTTTTTTTTTCTTTTTCAACGTAGAAGTTTCATCATTTATATTGAATACATTCTTTGCGCGTGGTTTTTTAAAAATTATTTTAATATATTTACATAGAACAATTAATTATAAATATGAAATAGAATATTTATTCATTATTATTACATTAATATACGCAAATTATAATTTCTTTTACATTGTACATTTAGGTGATATCTGTAAAATTTCATTTTAAACAGGTTTTTATTTCAATACACGATTTGAAAGATAGATGTGAGTCCGGACCCATTGATAAGCACTTGAGCAGCAGGAGATATGGCAATTTTTAACCCAACCTAGTCACTCCTGCGGCACTAGTACTTATGAACAAGACAGGATTAACTTCCGATGTATCGTGGTCCTTCCGTTGTTATGATAGCCATACAATCTTGATGACGCAATGGTGACATACCCCTATAAATTATTATAAAATTAATTACTTATTTCTTACATTTTGAATTGTTTCGAATTGTTAATTTAAGTTTTTAATTAGGTAAGTAAAATTGAATTTATCGATTAATAGACAATTAAACAGGCCAAAGGAGAGATTTTAATATAAAGTGCCCACGTTTCGTTATAATTTAGCGCGAGATTAGATAATCGGCAGAAGAATACGGTAGTTCATAGATATTGCATGACACATTCACTGCATGCACACTGCAATCATTTTATGAAAGGGATAGAAGTCTTAAGTCAATTGAGTTAAGTCTATTTATGAAATATATCTTACAAACATCCTTGCTTGCAACATTTTTCTACATAATTATTGAATCTAATTATTAAATTTTTTCCCCCTTTAATTATAAATATCTGATTTATTACGGTTATATCTATTTGACATTACATTAGTCAAAAATTTTAATTATAATTGAAATATTTTAATTAATATCTATTTGATACTAAATTAGTCAAGAATTTTAATTAAAAAGAAGGAAGAAGAAGAAACAAAGGAAAATCTCATCGTATAAAACTGATACTTATACTGATAAAATCATTACAAAACGGTGCGGACAATAAAAGATATATGTTATAATTATTAGTCCGGACGTGGTACCGTACACTGTACACTATATATCGTACACACTATAATGATGCAATGACACACAGTAGTACTCATTGAAGCGACCTCGAGTAGTCATTAAAGTCGCCCACTATTTCAGCCTCTGTTCATTCTTCCTTTGCTCGTCTCCGAAAAAATTTCGTGCTTTACGTTGAGCTTTCGTCCCGGACTGAAACTTGTTGCTTCTGTTTTGAAAATTTGTATGCTTCCCACACATAATTTAGCCTGCTTCCGAAGAATGTCCTAGAACTGCACAAGCATTATATCCATATGTATCAAAAATGCTTCCGAAGATATCCTAGAACTGCATAAGCATTATATTGACAATTTCAATTAGCGCGTTCAATTAGTTGCAATTGAAACACCGTAGAGTAAATTAGATTTTTCTTTTCAGATAAATTGTACTGCAAAATAGGAAGATAGGTACATCATTTTGGTCCTTAAAATAAAATATATAATAAACTGTTTCGATGTGAAAAAAAAAAAAAAAATCGAGAATGAAATCGGAGCAAAGAAACGAAGGATTGGAAGTAATATCGCGTACGGAAATGTATACACGCACGACAGAGAGGGAGAGTCTACAATCGAATCTTTGATTTCTTTGCCCCGCGACCCTACTTAACGCCTCTCGTTTCATCAAACACCGTATTCATCGTTCGCCTCCATGGCATAACTCGAGGTTGGCGAACAATTTTTTCCATGGAACTGCTCCGGAACTTCAGACAGAACATTCATATACTATCGAAACTTAGAAAAACAATTCAAACAATCCGTTTTTCTTCGACTCGTCTCATACTTGAAACAGTAAGAACACAGCATGAGGTTTGTTTCAAACTGTTTGCGTTAAAAATGCAAAGTCGTCATAAGCCAAAGAGGATTACTTCGATGTTGCGGCTGTTGCAGATTCAGCTGGACGCGTGGCCGTCTTCTGCTGCCGCATGTTTCACATACAACGTTCGTGCGTACTTTCAGTGAATTGTTTTTTCGATGTTCGTCGACTCGGATGCGCCAAATGAGAGAGTATATATGCTACGAAAAAAAAAAAAAAAAGATGGTTGGAATAAAAGAGAAAGGGGACGAGCAAAAATGATAAAGTACAAACGGTGTACTATGCAAAAATGAGATACGAGATTCATAGGAAAGGGAAGGAGATCGCGAGATCATCTGGAAAGTAGAGAGGGCAAGAGAGAAAAACGAGGAGGACGAAAAGGGAAGGAGAATACCATCAATTAACGCTAATTTCTGTTAATGTCGGCTCCCTCTGGGTATTCGTGAAATAACTCGTCAATTTATTAGGCTACGATGCGCAAATTGTGGGTGGATGACAGAACGAGCAGAGGAGGAATTCCAAGAAACGAACGAAGGAAATACTCTTCAAATGGCAAAAACTCGAGCCCTTCTTCGCCTTTGAGATAATACTTGAAAAAGTTGACTATTACTCGAGAAACACAGGCGGTGTTTTGTATAAAAATTCGCGGGGCCTTGAAAAGCATGACCTCTGTTTCAGCTCCGCGACCGAAAATATTCTATTTTAAGAACGACGCGTTTCGAAACAAGATCAACATATTTTACGATTTTTCTGCAGCGACTATAATTTTTAATGCATAGAGGTTATGTCATTCTCAAACGAAACGCAGAACGCGAGCGAAATATAGAAGAAAGAAAGCGAAGAAAAATTTTATTACATTCTCTCTCATTGAAGGATCTTTGTTTGAAAGTTTAGTTATATTTGAATTCTAGGAACTCGATTTTCTTCGAGGCTCCCGTTTCTCGTGTTTTATACTATCATTCGAGAGGGGTCAAGAAGTCACGACGATAAAGTCTAACCAACGCATACTGCGTGCCGTTATATTTTCAGAATAACAAAATGTCTCCAATTACGTTTCCTTTCATGGCAATCTGTTAAACAACGAAGTCGTCGTGCCTCTAACACATTCTTGGCAATGCAAGAGAAGTCACTTGTTTTCATGGGAGTTTTCGTCTCTTTTATCGTTTCCGCGATTGTTACGCGAGGATATCGCATTCGTCTTCTTTTTCTCCTTGTTTCTTCTCGAGACTTCTATGCGTTTCATCGAGTGTCAGATTGAAACGATACTTTTGCGAGGTTGTTATGCGTGTGGTCACATATGATCTCATTTCTCAGATGTTGTAAGCGAGGAAAATATACTTCGAAAAATTCTATCTAATTTGCGGATACAGAGGTAGAAAAGTGACTCATGCAATCTGATTTCTAGACTGAACAATCGAAAAAAGAAAAGCCGATCGATCAGCTATGTGGATGAAATTTCGTTAGCTTCGACTAATTTTATTAGATCAACGTTTCTCGGAACTCTTATATTAGTAGTAGAATATTCATCGGAGATAGCTTAAGAGTTAATTTTGTTTGCGTGACGGTGAATGTATTTATGAGAGAAATAAGAATATGCTTCTGTTATATATGTATATCTAACGCGTGCAATCGGAACCTCATTGCGGTGGACTGCTAAACAATGAATTTCCTACGGTGTGAAGCACGTGATCAGTGATACTTGAAAGTTTTTACGAAATACTGTATCGACGTTTGTATATTGATGTGAAGCTGTAAAATATAATATAATAAATTACGAGTCAATGATTTTAATTACATATAATAATAAGACTAAAAATATTGATGTACTTCGAATTTTAACTATAAAAAAATATAGATATATGTATGTATTACTTGGCTGCACATGGTGTTCAAAGAAATAAAATAGTCTGACTTGATTGAACAATTGGAGGAAATCTCATGACCTCTAACTTCTATTTGACACTAGTATCCATTGATGCATTCTTTCGCACTTATTAATGTAACAAGTCGGTGTAGCTACATAATTCTTCGGAATAATTCGACGTTCATTCATTCAAGTTCTTTTAACGTTGTTCGAATATTGTCGAAATCTTTCAGTAACACCACACTGTTGTTTCGAACAGGAGTTTCGAGAAGACTATCGAATTATTTCAAGTTCAATCGATCAATGAAAAGTTAACAAAGAGAGAAAATACACGTTAATCACAAAAAAGCAATCTTACAAAATCGAAATACAAACCGTCACTAGAAATGAATAAGCTTATCGTACAGGCCGTATATAATAAAATGCATATCATTCCAAGCTCTTTCACGTGCTTCTCTTGCGTTTTTTTTACACAGTTCTTCCCCGCACGTTCGACGAATAACTGCAAATAACGAAATATTCAAAATTCAATTAAACAAACTGCGACTTCGATATTGTTCGGACTCAGTCAAGCAATTTTAAATGTTTGCGAAAAAAAATCACCGCGCCTAAAAGAGGTAAATGAAAGGCGATCTGAATCACTGAACGATTAAACGTTAAAAAAAAATAGCAGACAATCACGAGCAATTCGTGACAAACGTTCCTCTTCTTTCTTTTTTTTTTCTTTCTTTCACGCGATTCGTTTGTTTCACAATGTTTAAGAATCATTTGAGAAGAGAGAAGAAGGAAAAACACGCGCACGACACACGCATCACAACTGCAGACTGACGACTGAGCGATAAACTGTTCTTGATTGGCTTAATATAGTCGGACGAGCGCTGTAATTGGCCGCTCCTTACCGCGCGGGAAATGATTGGTCAATTTAATCCTAGAAGCACGGTGCATTAAGCATTCAACCAGCGTTCAGTACCTATTAACCGTTCGCAAGAGAGGTACTGCCACTGCTACCGCCATGGTTTTCTGCGCTGTGTGACGGTACACCTAGTCACGGTGGTGGTGTATGACTCTTTCTTTATCATCTTTCCTCTCCCCGTCTGACCCTGTCTTTCTCTTTTTCTCTCTCTCTCTCCCTCTTGCCGTCGTTCCAAATCAATTTACCAATTGAAATCAGTGCCGGACAGTGAAGAATCGCGTCACTGAATGGTCCGCCAACCGACGGGCAATGCGCGTTCTCCCCCGTGCCTGCCTTCCATCGCTTGTTATCAAACCATTCACCGGCTCACCAAATCCTTATTGCCTTGCCTTGGCGCACGATTTGAACCGCGCGGCTGATGACACAACCTCTCTATGACAGTGCTTTTCAACCTTCACTTACAGATCAAATTACCACATGCTTGGAGATTTGACCATTGATATGGAATTGTCAGCAAACGGAAATTCAAATCTACCGCGGAAATATGCGAATTCCGATATGGAATGAAAAAGTGACTTTAACACCGATTTTGACAAAGAGGAACGTATTTAAGTTACTAAATAGTGTCAAACTTCCATTTTTTTGCGAATTGAAATTATTTTGCACCGTTGCGTTTGAATAACTACGTTAGGCGTAAGACACGATATATAATGTAAGACTCGCTCAATAATATTCAATTTAGTTTCAGGTTTATTTAAACAATACAGAAGTCCAAGAAATTGAAAAATGCGATAGATAATTTGTTTCTTTGTTTATTTGTAGAATTAAACAAATGTACATTTCACAATGAACTCTGTCGTGACTTTCGTAGTGTCAGTTGAGAGTCGCGGGCACGGATGATGAAGCGTTCGCGATGTTGATTGGTCGAGAGGCTCCCTTCCGGTTGAGTATATTTTTGGAGGTGAGATTTCCCGCGTTGTTATTAACCGTTTTCCGGATATATTTTACTTTTATAAGTGGAATAAGTGGTTTTTATCCACGAACGAATCGTTTGGAGCAGTAATAGTAATTCGTTTAACGTGTTACGTGTTTAGAAACTTGCCGCGAATCGGAAATAAAAAAGAACGTACTTAAAATCTCGAGGATTATCGCAACGAACCGTTTGAGAGTGGGCAAAGTGTTTCGTAAGTAGATTGAACATTGATATATAAAATGAATTACCTGCTATTGCTTTCGAAATATCGAATAAATTGACGTATCCATTAACAATTGTGGCATTTTCCGTGTGAAAAGTAATTGTGCCGAGGTGAATTTCTAAATCATCATCTACGGCACTACTACTTAACAGACAGATCAGCAAATTAAAGTAACGTGGCAGCTTTTCTGCCAGGCTCTTCTATCCTCGACAATTGCCCGTTGACTGCGTTAGACCAAATGCAGGCCCAAATATATACGTCTAAATGGGACTAAAGTTCGAATTTCCCATGACCATTACTCAAACGATCTTTCTTATCTCGTTACGTGTAAACGCAACTTTCTTTTTCTTTCGAGTTTTCCTTCAAAATTCAAAATGACGTGTTTGTTCCCTATGAAAGATATGCGTACGTAGCATCGGGTCATTTATTCAATTCATAGACGTAATGTTCTCGCGAGTCTCGAGACACCTGTCGGGAAGATAGCTTAATTTGCGAACATAGCAACGAGTGCGTTCTTTTCCCGCCCGTTGTTACGGTCACAAATCGAAATATCCTCCCATTCGAAATATCTTCCCATTTTTCCAACTTTATCGTAGCGTCCCCTTTTCAATAAACAAATGATCTTGCTACGCTTCTTTTTTTTAAACTAATTTCACTTACTTTTAATTTAACAGAAGTATAAATATTTTGTAATTACACATTGCAAAGAAAATTGTCAGCGCGCGTGAGACAACATACTATGCGTATATACCACATTTCCACGATATTATTTTAAATATTATCGCTTATGCAAAGTAGAACTGCTGCAAATAGATTTATCATTCCAAATAGTTGGTGGTCAGAGTTGGTGAATCATTGGGAAACAAAGACATTTCGATTGTCTTCGACGTCGATGCCATCTGTAACTGTACAAACATCTAGGCTTGAAAATCGTATCATTAGTCGAGCAATTACTAATTGATCGAAGGACCGTGAGTAGATCCAGTCGTGCAAATTGGCGAAGAATGACGATGGTCGTACAGAGTTTAAATGGAGGAAAAGGACAGCTCGTTGATTAATACGTGCACGCGGTATGCCCCTATGCCACAGAATGTGCTCCTGTACAACCGTCAGCTTGCACTTGGAAATAGTTTGGTCATTTCGTGATAATCGTCGCCTCTGCCTGGATGGATCTACACACGATTTTCTCATGCGGGTCTATTTTAGTGATACGCACCTTTTATTAATACACAATCCCTGTTACGCAGCTTTTTCTTCCGTCGATGGCAATCCATTGTGCGTCGATTAGGCCAGCTTGTGTCTCGTAATTTAAATAAAACTTCAAATAAAACAAGAATCAGTTTAGTAGCTATTTTTCACTCAATTCGCCATAAGAGATCTACTGTAATGTGAAAATATTACAATGGAACCGTATATTTTATTATAATTGTAAAACTGCACCTTGTTCAATTTCAAGTCGTCACATATGTTCATCACTGGGACGTGTTCATACTCTTCTTTGAAAAATGTATAAATATCCTTGGCAAAATGTTATCTACATTTACTCTTTAGAATTTATGGCACTTCGTTTTAATCTTCCGAAAAGTTTCTTCGATACACAGAACATTTGTTGATTAGTGCCTGCATAGCGGCTTAGAATGGAATGAGCGTGCCATCGAAAATATACTTCTGTACTAGCGTACAGAAGACACACGTGTACAGGTGTTTTCTGAGATCACGTGTGCCACATATGACTCTACAATGATATTATTTTGCTGCTCGCAGAGAAATATACATTTTATTCAATCCAGAATGAAACAAAACTTCCAAATTTCCTATTTTGCTTTTTTAATGTTAAATTCGAAGCAAAAAATCTAGTAGAAACGAACACAGTTGAGCTTAAAATATCATGTCGGACTCTCCCCACTTGAGATTGAATTTGGGAAACGTCTGAGTGAAATTTAGTGAATTTTCTCTGGATTTTCATGGAAATTCATGATTGAACGAGGGAATAGCCCCGTCCGAGTAATTTAGAAGAGTTTATTAAATTGGGTAGAATGCTGTGCGTAGGCCTACGCCGGATACTCGGAGAATGAATCTCATCCAACGAGAGGAAGTTCGAATTAACTCGAGCCACTGCCAAGGGGGTACGGCAGAACCCCATATACTATAAGCTCTTGTCCTATTTATTCTTTGCACATTTATGCGTCATATGCGACAGTCGTCGATGGAAGAACGCTGTATTCCAATAACAATTTTAAACTGTTTTGAAAAAATTAAATTCAAATTAAAATGAAATTCATACAAAAAGGATAAAATCGATCGATACAGAATATTATACATGAACGATAGTAGAAGTATTTTAAATTCGCTTGATACAAAATTTATATTAAAAGAAGATAAAGCGATCTTCAATGAAAAAACGTTGTTCCAATAACGATCGACTTTTCTTTTCATAACATCTGTAATATGACAGTTAAACTGTAAATATGCAGAGTCATATTTTTATTGATACAATAGTAGAACCTAACTGACTAGAATTTGACTAGAGATTTGTGAGAATTTTGTGTGATATTTTGAATATTTTATACATTTTCGCATTCTATAAATTTTTACATCTTTTTTTCCCATTAAATGCATAAACATCCGTAGCTTAGTGATAATAAAGTTCAAAAGTGCAGAATATAATAGAGAATTAAGACTTATTAGAATCATTTGACCCTGCTTCTTATACAATACTAAGACTTTGATAAGTTTATTTTATCCCGAATGGGAGTGGGGAGAGTAAAGGAGAGGAGACAAAAGATCGTATCACCGAATCAATAGAGAAAGAAAGAAAAGTATGTCGTGCATCGTGTTACTTGAATTGTAGTACTTTGACACGACCAGGCCCTGTAGTATTCGATCTGCGTAGGCGGTGATACGAAATGAATAAAAGGATAGAGAGATAATTACTTGAAAGAGATAGATCGTTTCTTACGGTTCGTCGCCAAATTTATTCGTGGAATGTACAGTGTTAATGTCAAGATATACAAGAATATACATGGTATCACATATTATAAATCTTCATAACATTTACTCATTCTCATAAATAGTGATACAAGAAAATATGTATACGCTAGAAAAAACTGTACAATATACTAGTCGAAACAACAATATTCTATATTTGTTCCTCTTCTGTCTGTTTCTTCATCCTCTTTCACAAATAATATCTACAACACTTGGCTCCATCAAAACTGGTTCTAGACATCTATGTACAGCACTTCCAAGTATTTCGTCTAGTAGGAAATGGACGACACTGGAAAAAATGTTTCATGCAAAACTATTTTCCTGTAAAACGATAGTTACTTAAACTTACTTTTCATCCGAAACAAATCTCCATAAATACAGTTGTAAATAATGGGTGTCGACTTGAATTTGTTGTAGTCCATATTTACTAAACGTTCGTAATCTTACGCATTCCAGAAAGGTCTGTAAATAATGAATAATTCTTATTGTTAGTTTAGGATAAAATATCGAGTATTGATAATATCAAATGCACAAAGTATGTTGCGTAGTATGCGGTGTACGCAACGCGAGAGAATAAGGTATCTTCGTGATGCAAAGTGGATAATGGCTGTGCTATTTTATCATTGTAACTGGCTGACAGCACCTGTTTCTATTGCGGTACTGTGTCTGCTAAAAGTATTTTACCTTTAAACTTATTTTGATGATTCCCGTAAGAATTGAGGCTTTATTAAATTGAACCGACGAAAAAATTTCTATACGTTCTGAAAACAGTTTATGAATGTTCGTCACCAATGACGAATCTATATGATTGGGCGTGTACGATGACCAGCTTGATCTGTAGTGATGTCTGGACACACTCACGCTAGAACCAAAGCAAGTTATTTAATGAAACATTATTAATCACTTGGAAATGATTACAATGTACCTATGGGTTTTTCTACTGCTGTCGCTACTTCTGTCGACTTGACCATCAGAATCGTCATATAACGCAGCGACTTGAGTATCGATTAACGTTACATCTTCTACGACTCTCTTCATTACAGCTCTGACTGTTCTTGGTTCGATCGTATGTAACCAGTCTCTTGTTTCGACAGATTTCCTTAACATTTGTGACACTGCTAAACCTTGAATACGAACGTAATGATTTAATAAATTTTGCGCTGCTTCTTGGAACTTGTCGCAGATCTCTGATTCAGTTGTAATGACATTTCCAGATGATGTGTATTGTTTCATATTGAATAAATCATCGGTAGTAGTAAGCTGCAATTGTTCAGAAATGAAAGAATAATTCCTTACAAACGTGTTTTCTAAAATTACTTTAGAATTATTTACCCTACCAAATATTTAACATTATTTTCTTTGAATTCAATGCACATTTTGCTCAATAAGAGTAAAAGAGTGGGTGGAAATTTTGGAATATCAGATCCAGCACAAAATCTACTTGCAGTGATCACTAAATGATGCAAAAATCCAACTATTAAGCCTTCTCTAACTTCATCCACACAAAAATTTTGTAGAAATTGTGTTTTTAAACTAAATGACAAATCTGGTTGTAAGAATACCTAAAATTATATGATTTTAAATTAATTGGTATCAAGTTATAAAAAAAACTTATAGTTATAAAAAAATCTTAAGAATAAAGGCACACCAATAAATCCTGTAAAACTCCTTTAATTTTTTCTATGACAGGCATTATAAGCAATGCCT
Organism: Frieseomelitta varia; assembly: GCF_011392965.1. NCBI lineage: Eukaryota > Metazoa > Arthropoda > Insecta > Hymenoptera > Apidae > Frieseomelitta > Frieseomelitta varia. Next base: position 41,982 of record NW_025110615.1, on the reverse strand, counting down.
GGAGTTCTGCTAAACTATTATCTCCTTCTTGAGAAGTTTTAGTTGTCAGTATTTGTCTCACTTTAACAAGTGTTTCACTTAAATGGGACTTCAAATTGTCTAAATGATTGCGACATTGTTTTCTACCTGCATTAATAACAATATTGGTGCCTGTTCTATAAATAAAAATATATTTTAATCTGAATTTTACTTTGCGTTCTTTTTGCAATGACAGTGTTATTTTTTATTACCTTGCAAAGTCTGTATCTTTACATAACATATTCATTGCTTGCAATCGTCTATGGAATTTGTCTAATGCCTTTACTAAAATAGATGTATCAGCTACATTTTCTACTCTTTTCCCAATTAAATCGAAATATTTTTTCATATTTTTCATGATATAGCTATTCAAACGTGCAGTGGCTTTTGTATCAAAGTCATCGGTAAATTCGTTATCTTCTGATGGTGGTCGATTTATAAACATATCATTATAGGAAGCAACAATCAAACATAAGTCACTTAAAAATCCTGAACTAGCCATATCTACAAATTCTATGATATCATTTTCACACATATCTTTTAGAACATCCAACTGTTCTGTTAATCTTTCATCCGCATGCGTTAGAAATTCAGCACACAAAGAATCAGCTGGTTCTTTTAGTTGCAACAAAAGATCTACATTTTCAGCTAAAGATTTAGTTGATGCATCTCTTTTATGAAATTGCATTCTCAGTCTTGACTTGAGTTCCTCTACAATATCTTCACAATCTTTCTGTATTCCTTGAAATGAAGGCATATTACCATATTGATTCAATACACGTTGTGCATGAATGTAATCTTGCACTGCCTGAACAAAATAACAAATATTTAAATATGTGTACATTTGTGTGTGTATGTGTGTGTTTGTGTAACAATGTAATATGACACAGACCTGTGCGTAATTCTCTTCATTCATTTTATCTTTCAAATTGCCAGGCAATTTGAAGAGGAATTGCAACTTTTTTAACAATGTATGAACAGAAGATAATTTGGCAATTTGTTGTCTAGTACCCTGCAATGTTGATGAAATCTGCTCTGAAAAAGAAGTGATACTATCCATATTTTTGGCCAATAAATCCATATTATCTTCCATTTCTTTAAAATCCGTTTTCATCTGAATAATGAAAAAGTATATTGTATGAATATTATATATTAGACAAATAAGTAATTATGTATAAAATTAACACAAACTTACCTTTCTTATAGTGTCTGTAGCAGATATAAATTTATTATAATTTTCATATACCAGAGTTTGCATATCAGAATGTAAAATTTGAGTATTTTTTATAATTTCTGCTTCATGGTCCATAATTTGTTTTAATGTACACTCCTAAAAAATTATTTTATGTTATTAAATAAATACTAATATATGGAAATATAATGGAAAATTAAGATGTACACTTACTTTCAATAATTTTTGAAAATACATATCAGGATTAAAGTGCTGTCCGTTAATATCGTATGGATTATTAGAATTTTCTGCCATTTTGACTATTTTTTTTTATTAATAAAGTGATATTTTGACAGCAGGACTTTGATAGGTTAGCTACTATATTGCCAAATTACAGCTGTATTACTTTATGAAAGGTTAGGTGAAAGACGCTGTAGCAGTAGCTTAACCTTTCATAGTACAAGAAAGGCGCAACAAGTGTAATAACATGAAAAGAAAGTGATTTTTAATATTCATTTCTAAAGACGTGTTTTTTTAAAGAAACATTTTAACTCTCTGAACTTTCTTAATATTGCTGCGTTTCATAGAAATATTCAAAATTTGAACATATACGATTGAAAAATGATGAAGAGGTTATTGCATTTTATTATTGAATTTTATTCTTTAAACATCAGAGAATTGCACCATATACAAAAAGGCTATAAAAAGATAATTTAATTTTAAATCTTTTAAAGAGTGTATTAGCTATAATGTTTAAAAAGCATTGACTCAGACCTGATATTTTTTCACGAAGCTATAGCAAAATGGAATTGTCTATTTGACGAATGTATAGAGACAAAGAGTAATTTTTAAAAAAATGCCGCATCCGTGTGTTGTATGCGGTCGTTCGCGTATGAATCCAAACAACAAAGAAGAGGAATATATGTTTTTTGGATTTCCCGTTAACGACGAAGCTCGTTGTAGAAAGTGGTTGGAATTTTGTTGCCGTGAAGATTTATATAAACTTACAAAGAAACAATTACTTCAACGTATGGTATGTTCCAAGCACTTCGAGCCGAAGGATTTTTTAAATGAATATCTCGACAGATTAAACTGTACCGCAGTACCCTCAATTTATGATCCTAAACAAAGTTTGTATAACATAACCTGTGTATTATGTGGCCGATTTCGCCGAGATCCATCGGATTTAGATTATGATGGTGTAACATTTCATCATTTTCCTGGTGAAGAGTTTCGATGTTTAAAATGGCTCGACTTCGTTGGCGTAGATTCATATTACAGATTGACAAGAAAGGAAATTTTGTTTTGTTACATTTGTTCAAAACATTTTGATCGTTCTCAATTTATGCCTGGTTATAAAAGCAGATTGATAGACAATGCTGTTCCCAATATTAGAAATCCTGATCAGTTAGATGGATCTGAGCAATATATTATGGAATTTGTATTTGATTCAAAATATAGTTCCTCGGAGAAACCTAAGAAATTAGAGCCTTTACCACCTGCTGTCTTAGAAAGTCAAGCATGTGCTGCTTGTGGTAGATCAAGATCAGATCCAAAGAATAAAATAGAAAGATATAAGTTCCATCCTTTTCCAGCTTATGAAATTGGCAGATGCTTAAGATGGTGTCAGTTTTTGGGTAGAGAAGATTTATTGAAAATGTCTCCAAATCAAATAAGAAAGTTAGTACTTTGTTCAAAACATTTTCAGACAGGACAAAGTTTTCATAAAGTAGGACCATGCGATGCAGTTCCAACTATAAAGGATGTATCGCAATTAGATTGTGTCAATTCAATGGAAAAAATAGAAGATGACCAAGATATGTTAGAAGAAGCTAATTGTAATAATACTAAAGAAATTAAGAAGCAAGGTTTTTCAAGACCTTTAGTATCTAGTAAAAAGCCAAAGGTAGATAATAAGCCGACGCCTCTTGCAAAGAAACGTGGGAAATCTAAAAGGCCAACTCTTATTAACATTCCAAGGCCTGATCCTAATAATATTGAAAATCGTGTGATAAGAAAATTACCACTTCCTCCTACTTCTAACTGGAAAATTCAATTCACAGATCAATTTCAGCCTATAACAATAGCAAATCATGTTACATCAAATATTCCAAATAACATTCAAGGCAATATAAAGAAGGTAATTCTACCATTTACTGGTGATATATCAAATTTAGGTGCTCCTATCCCAGTGCATAGTTTATCTAGTATCCCTCCAGGTTTATTAATTAAAATAGATCTTCCTGAGCAAGAACAACAAAAAATGAAGGCAATGAAACAGCAAACTAGACCAAAAATAACACATATTTCTACTATCTCTAATGAAATTAATACAAGACAGCAAGTGTGGGTACAAAATGGTGAAGCTTCAGTTACATTGCCAGTTATAAAACAGAACAAACAAGAGATAGATAAAAATTTAACTGAATTTCTGTCAACTTCTTTAGAAGAAACAGAGGGTAAAGTAATTGGTGAAGAATTGGAAGTACATGAAGAAGTTGTGTTGCCACATACATTAGAAGGATTAAATGAAGAGGCAGCTAATGTAAAAGAAGAGCAGTTTTATGAGGATTTTGAAGAAGTAGAATGTTTATCACAACAAAAACCTGTGAGACGTAAAAGAAGTTCAAAAACAATGAGAAGAACGATTTTTCCTATTAGAAGTGAAGTCAAATACTTTTTACGCAAATTGGCACCTCATATGCATAGACTTCCTAAAAGAGCTAGAGCACAGATGAAACTTGCAATTGTCAATATGGTAATTGATCACTTGTAAATTTGCTAAAATATAAATAAATGATAGTATTTTTAAGAGTATATAATTAAATATAAATTATACTTATGCACACAGTTACTTATATGTGTACTAAGAGAGATGAGACCCATGAAACAGTGATAATTAAAATATATTATTTTTATTATATATTTATAACATGATGGTGATAGGCATGATAATAATAGGTTTAAAGTAACGAAATATTTTGTAGAGTACAAATGATATCGAGCAAATTCCTTAATCATTTTTATGTTATTTAATTTTATTATTGTTGAGATGTACATTTAAAAATGACAGAGATATAGTGATGTTACAAAGGTTTAAAAAAAAAACTTGAAAATTTTTTAAGAATTAATTAAAAATTAATGTTATATTTCAAACTCTTAATAGGGAGAGTATAATTTCAATATGTAACTTATGTGAATGTATCTGTATGTATGTACATATATATTCATATGTTCATATATATATGTACATTATATATGTATAGATTGATATTATGCTGAAAAAAGATATGTAAAAAGATTTATGGTGCAATAAAATTTTTTCAAAAAATATTGAAATATAAGAAACAACAATTTTAAAATGTATTTTTTTGATCAATTTGAATATTTTCTCAAATATACAATGTCTAATATTTATTTAATATATTTCAAATATGTAAATATATGTCATAAATTATACAGAAGCTTAAAGTTTGTATATAAATTTTAGCGGTATTAAGTTTAATGTAATAGGTAACCACATCTTATTTACATTGGATGCATTGATATCTGGTTGTTCTCGAGGATAAAGAAGTATTGGTTTTGAAATATCTTCATTTAATTTAATACGGTTTTTTATCCACAGAACTTTTGCTGAAGCAATTGGTTCTAGCATAAATGGTTGAAATCAGGATGCTATTTAATTGAGTAAATTATATTGTACTTTTACATACCTACATTTATTTTAGGTTGTAAATAGTGTTCTGTACCAATTGTATAAGATCTAAATTTATTTGCTATTTCTTGATAGTCTGTACACTTGCACAATATGCTAAGGGGATGTTCTACACAAATATCAAATTTGGGGTACATAATTTCCTATAAAATATTGTAATTCTGTGATTTAGTGTAAGTTGGTATCAAAATATTGAAGTTGAAAATGTCTGAATTCAGCAACTTTAAATTAAATGTGTATAAATATAGTAATCTTTTTATGTACATGTATCTACCAGTGACCTATTACAGTGCTTTTGCATTATTTTTATTATATTAATACATATGAGAGGTGTAAAATCAGGAAGTGCACAAATTAATAACAATTAAAACCATTATTTATATATAATACATATTAATACAAGATTTTGGTGATTGTAATTAAATTAAGAAGTGTATCTTTCAACATAATATAACCAAGAAGCCAGCTTCTCTGTATTTATGACTTATGTAGTTGAAATATAGTGACATCCTACAAATCACACACAGATTATAAAAGCTGGATTATAAAAATTAGATGAAAGAGATAGATCATAAAAACTATAGTCAAAATAAAAATTGTTTTCATTTTTATAATACTTATTTTCTTTTGGTTATTTAATATAATATAAAAGCATCAATTAGATATTGTTAAGAAATATTATTGAAGTATGCATTGAAATATGATAGGCATTCATTCCACTGTATTTGTACCTTATGTATGTATATGTTCAATAAGTGTAAGTTGATATTGAAGTCAATGCAGATGAATTATTTATATATTACACCTAGCTACGAAGACTTTGTAGTCTCAGTTTCATTTCTTCAAGTTCCTTATCATTTACATCTTCACTTTCTTCTTCTGCGGAAGTAGACGCTATAACAGATCCTGGTGTTTCTGTAACAACTGCAGGTGCTGTACCTAATTGACCTGCAGTTACTTCCCATAAGATCTGTAATATATATTATACATTTTAGTACATAGTTTTTTAAACATATCCAGATGACTTACTTTGTCAATTTCTTCATCTGCCTCGTCTTCCACTTCCTCAGAATCTTCCACAAATTCCATAGTTTCATCTAACATTTCTTCAATAATACCAGCTTTCATCATTTCCTTTGACAATTCTCTCATTGTTGCTGCTACCTCTGGTACTCTTACTAATGACTGCATTGCTTGCATCACTTCTGTAGATTTTTGGACAGAACCAGCAACTCTAATCGTTGCTAACTGATTTTTCATTTGTAATGAAACAGAGTTCATATGTGCTTTTGACGTATAAAGTTTATTGCAAGTTTTACGTGCACGTATTATTTCTTTTGCTAGAATTTTACAAACATCTTTGTCACCTTTTTTTGCTGCTTCTTTTAGTGAACGCTTTATTTTTTCTTCTTCCCGCTGAATTGCTATACATAAATATCATTTTCGTTACAATGTATTTTATAAAATACCACCAGTAGTATCTTACCTCTAACCTGTCTATCCAATTGATAGCCTTCTTTCCTTAATTTATGTGTCCATTCTTGAACCTGAAATATGATTTCTTATAAACACAGAATAGATATTAGATTTTCATTTTATTTCTAACCATTTCTTTGGGATTTTTTTCTTGAGATTTGCCAAACAAGCCCATTTTCTTGCTATGTTGACAGAAGTACGTGCCTGCCAAACATAACCAAACTACCTTTCATTGATTGCAATCACAAGTTATTCTAGGTAACCATTAGGATTACGTCACTGCTGTATGAATCACCGATTTTTACTTGATAGTAAAAAAACAAAGACTAAAAAATAAAGAAAATAAATATTTAGCACGTTAAGTAAATGTCAACATTACTATCCTTTAATAAAATTTTTAGAGTTATTTGGAGTCATTTAAAAATAATTGGAAGGGATTTAATTTTTCTTAAACTTTCAGACATATTTTTTGTTTATTTTCTCTTTATATTACATAGGAAAATTATAAAAAAAAATAACATATTGGAGTATAAAAAGATAATAAAATATATATAAAAAATTATGGTGTTACAAATTTTAGAGGAATGAAAATATATTCATCTTTTATTATTTGTACTTAATACCATATCTCTTAACCAGTTTAATACTTGTGTTATTATTTCTACTCGTTTATCTGCGCTTTCATTGATATTACGTTGATAACGATATCTCTCAAGATCGAAACTTGCTGCATCATTGTGTAGATTATTATACGTCCTTTTGTTTTTAAAGTTACCGCTGTCATTTTTATTCTTATAATTTTTCGATCGATCTCTCGATCGGCCATCAATCTTTCCCTTCGCGTCGAAATCCCACGGAGTTTGCACTTTCTCCAAGTTCAGAGACAGATTGTATCTTCTCGCGAAAGTTTCCACAGGCATTGAGAAAATCTGTAAGCTGTCGTCAGCTGGATTACATCTTTCTCCTTCATTCAGTAAAATTGATTTCACCGATTCGCGTTTGGAAATTCTTCCATCAGCATTTTCCATTTCTAAATTTCGTCTCACGGTCCGGGTAACATTACCTTCTCTGGGCACGCAACAAGGGCACTCCTGATTTAATAATTGTTCACAAACCTTTCTAGAAATCGATAAAGCGTAAGAACCGTCGTTCAGCTTTCTTATCTCCAAAGGTAGCTTTACACCGTCACCGACGTAAAACAGCTCGGAATTTCGTAGACTTTGCACATCGTCCGCGTTATTCCTATTTTTCATTGCGATCTTTCCCAAATATGTGAAATCTTCTGCGGAAGTAGCATCGTCTGTATACGGTGTCGAACTTTTATCTTCCTGTTCCATCGATCTTCCTACATTTTCAGCTTCTTCCATATACGTAGCACCAGCATTTTCTGCTGAATTTATTGTTGGAGAATCGTATTCTACGGACGCGTAATCTTCTATTTTTGTAGTCGAAGATTCGTCTTTAACTTCCAAGGTAGCAGCAACGTTCCATATTCCACTAGTTTCAATTGGTTCAGTCTCAAGTTCTTTCATATTATCCGGTGTTTGGTTTTGTTCTGAAGATTCCTCTGTATCCTGATTTGCCTTTGTTCCAAAGTTCATAGCTTCCCCAACAATGCCTCCGTCCAAAGAATCCATGGCAGGCGAAAGCGTTTGTTGGTTTTTCACATTCTCTTCATCTTTTTCATACGTAGACGATTCTAAAGGAGGTAATTCGCTGTCTTTATTGTCATCCAGACCCGCTTCACTTTTGGCGATGTCCAAAAGCTTGTTCATATCGATATTCGACACGTCGAAAGTGGTGGACTCAGATTCGGATTCAGATATATTTTCTGTCGTGGGAATTTCATCGCTTTCCATCTCCATGATGTTTAATTCGTCGTTCAAAGTGCTTTGAATGATCGAGTCGATATTTTCATCGTTGGCTGCATTTTTGGGCTTGAAGATATGTCGGACGCTTTGGACGATCATGTTCTGAACAGCTGGGTTCTTAGCTGCCTGTAAACCAACGGTTGGATCGCGCAAAAGGTTTTTAACGTGGGACTGTATTCTTTCTACATCCGTTTGAGTACGGTCTTTCTCGTCCGTAGGCTCCAGCGTAACCATATTTGTCACCCATTTGCCATTTTTGAATTGATGCTCCTCGACGGTCATCGGTGGGAGTTCTGTCTTGGAACCAGGCGCGGCAGCCAACGTGTGCCGTAGATTATCTTTGATCACGTTGGTCGCCCAGTCGCTGTCGAAATTCTCCCTACCCATTCCGGTCGCTTTCGACAGAAGATTTTTTATCTTATCCAAAAGTGTGCGCTCTATTGCCGGCATAGACAAAATACCCTTCAAGTTTGGAACTTGTACAACTTCCGGCAGTAAATCTTCCCCTTTCGCGGCGCCCACTGTTTCCTCGTTCTCGTTCTCATTCATTTCGGACGAATCAGCCGTGGCAAAGTTATTAATTGCCGTTTTTATCGATTTTTGGAGCAACGTGTTGTCGCAGAAAGGCAACTGGTTCGATGCATCATTTGTTGCTCTATTATCATCGTCGTCGATTCTCGACAGTCCCAACGTCGGGTCGATGGAAGGATCGTCCTCGTTTTTCCTCTGAATTGTCACTTGCACCGCCCCGACTCTCTCATTGTCCGTATTTATGAAATCTTCGGCAATTGTCGTATAATCGTTTTCCGGGTCGGCGGGATATATTGTCTCGTCCGCCAAAGAATCGCTAATTGGACTTTTCTCTTCGCTCTCGAGTTTTTCCTCGAATTTATTACGTACGGAATTTTCCTTCTCGTAATCGGTCTTTAACGGACCGGCATTATTCTCCGTTTCCGGCAATTCACTCGCATAATCTTCTGCAGAAGATTTCTCGTTCGATGGGCCGTCACCGATCGTTGTACCAATTTCATCCGAGTCTTCTGCAAATGGATGTTCAAAATTTTCTTCGTCTTCTTCCACGTTGGACCCGAAGTTCGGATTTGAATTGTCGTTTGCGGATTCTTCTTGATTCCACTGGGGATTATTTTTCCCTAATGCAACGTCCTCCTCGTTATTTTCTCGATCCCCAGCGTTATTTAAATCTTTCGTATTCAGATTCATGCCATCGTCTTCTCTCGAATTTCCCGCAGAATCGTCATTGTGCTTACTCGGCAAATTGACATTACAATTAGGATCCTCTTGCGAATTTGAATTCACGTTGCTTGTCGATTTTTGACTCCAAAACGGGTTATTTGTTCCCGGCATAACATTTTCTTCATTGTTTCCTTGGTCAAGCTCCTTTGCATTATGCAAGTCTTTCGTGTCCAAATTCATTCCAACATTCTCGGATTCTCCCGAGTCCCCTGCCGGGCCATTATGTCGATTCTGCAGTTCCGCCGAATTTGAATCCATGGTACCCGTGCTGCTTATAAGAGAATTACCATAACCGCGTCCAGCTTGGTTGTCATAAGCTTTCGATGTGAAATATGCGGTCGTAACTTCCTTGATGTCAGAGTAATCTACGTTCCCGCTGCTTGTCGTTTCGTATCCATTCGCAAATCCGTTCCTCAAGTCCGTAGATGATGCAACACTCATGCCTGGATTGGCAGCCTGTAGGGTAGAATCTTCTCTGAAAGAGTCAACCGTCTCTAACGGTGTTAAACGATTTTTATCGGAAGGATCTGCCTGGATAGATTGTAAATTGTAGTCGGGAATATTCGAATTCTCGTTGCTATTGCTCGAAGCGTTTTCCTTCACAGACGTTGCAGGAATTGAATCTTCGGAAGATTGAGACAGACTCTTGCCAACGATGTTTGGTGGAGCTTGGTCAAAAGTTCGTTGGTTTTCATTTGGATCATGCTCGCTGATTGACGCCTCTTGCCCAACAATCGAGTCGGATTTAGTTGCTGTTGATTCCAACGGAGTATTAACATTTGGAGTTTCTCCTTCGTCTGGGATCTTGGGTATCGAAACTCGAGGATCCGGATGATAAATGTATGGAATGTACGGTATTGTTCCATGTCCCTCGTGTGGAAAAATTGGGTTTATGTTGTTAGGTATATAGCCAAGTGGATACTTCGAAACGGTAGGATACGTCGGAGGTAAGTTTTTAGTCGAAGGTGATTCGTGTGGAACATTTGCGTAAGCCGGTTGTTTGCTACCTACAAGCGGATTTCTATTAGGAAGTTTCTTCGCCGGTTTAAGCTTCCTCGATAATCCCTGCGGCTTCGGAGCGACGCGTGCCGGGTCTTTTCTAAAAGTGGGATTGACCTTTTTTCTGCAGTAACAAATGAATTTACCGTCGTCGTACACGCTTGTCTTTGGCGCGAAATTTGGTTGAGAGGCAGCCACGGTAGGACTATTGGGCGTTAATTGTTTTCGAAGCGAATCTAGCACACTCGCGTCGCGAAACGTTGCATTCATCGCTTGTTCCATGGTCACGGGGTGTGGACCTGGTTTTGCCAAAGGTTCCTTCGAAGAAAGAAGTTGCAGGTTTCGCTTTTGACCAACAAAATATTCACGGTCTCTTTCATTATTTGGAGGGTTTCCCGTGTTCCTCGGCTTGAACGTGGTTCGATGTTTTTCCTTGGGTATCGCCGTATCCCTGCGGAACGATGTTTTACAGCGTTTCGTTTTCTGATTTTGGCATTCTGTATTTTCTTCTTCCTTGGTTTTTGGCAACAGAATCAGCAAGCTTCTCTTATTATTGGCCTTAGAGTTAGATTCGGTTTGACTCGATGGAGAAAATGTAGCGCTGATTCTGGAAAAAGGAAATTTAGTTGTTTCGTAACGTAATCTTGTTGATTCGGAATATCAGTTATCTTGGTAGAATTTACTTTATAATATCATTAGGTACGAGTTTTGTGTGCAAAAATGTCTTTTCTTTCGTCTGATAAATTCATGTAAATATTAAAGACGTTACATTGAAAAAAAATATCAAATATTGAAATTAAATAATTTAATAATTATACAGTACAATACTAAAAATTAATCTAGTGATCTATAGATGATGTAAATTTACAAAATGTCGTTACCAAGCAGCATAAACAATGCAACCGTACGTTTCTACTGACAAAATGAGATAAAGAAAATGAAAGAATGTTGACAGTTCTAAATTATTTGCTTTAAAATTTTACTGTTTTGCTTAAATTTTGACGAACTAAGCGTGTTGTGTTATAATTCCAGGAACTTTTGTTTTCGTCGTGGAACTTCGATATTTCTTGGAAAAGGCAAGACTCCCGTTCGAAGAACGATAACAAAAACTCGCGTTAGGAACAGAACGACGATACTTGAACATCCTTTGATTATTCTAGCTTCGCTCGCGCTCGCGATAACACGTGTAAATTTCGAGGCGGAGTATAATTTTATAAAGTGAAATAGTGAGTGTTATTTAAGAAAACGTGATCCGGTGCTTCTGGTGGAGTTATAGGAGTTAAACTGGTGTCGGAGATCGTTCGAGCCACGTCTTGGTAAGTGAACAACCACGAATATACCTTGTGAAAATATTGGTTTGTTCGAGAATTTCGGAGTAAAAGTGTGCGGAGAAATTCAAGATGGCGAATTACAATTTTACTAGTCAATCTTGATGTTGCCACTTTTATGACAATGTTCATTTGTTTCAAATGCAAAATTAATTGAAATAGCTATCGTGATTTATAAAAATCAAGATAATTGGCATATTTTATTGAAATTTTCTAAATTCGAACAATCCAATACTTGAACTTTAATTACTTAATCGTACAGTCCTGGAGTGTCTCGAATGTTGTGACCATGCGTCATAATTTTACCTTAAAATAATTGTACCCTAAAATTCAATCACGTCGAGCTTTGTAAATCGAGATTCAAGTGTTCACCGAGGTGAAATTTTCTATTAGAAAACCAACCGAATTTATATTTCCATCGTAGTGAAGTTCGGTCAAAGACTGAGCGTAAAGCGTACCGCCGAAATTCACCGAAAGCGGCACGAAATTCCCCGATTTATTTCCCCGCGACTCGCATACGGACATAAATTATGTTGATTCAGGGGTTTCTTTCGAATTCGAAATTCTATCTTGGCAAGCAAGCCGACGGAATGTAATTTAAGCGACGCTGACGCCTAACAGTTGCGCCAGCGTTGCTCTTGGGCGACTAACACACTTTCGCGTGTGTGCAATCCAGTAGAACGGCACCTAATCCGAAATTCGTCCAAAGAAAAGGGTCGTTTGAAAAATCGAAAGAATGTTCCGATGTACTCCGGTGGAAAGCCAGATAAATGGTAGCGGGATAAGGAGAATTTATGAGGGAATGGCAAATCCTGCAATATGGGCTGCTGAAATATATTCTGGAGAAAATTTGTTGAATTATTTTTCGTAAATATGATAGCCACATTCGTCAGGGTCTGTGTGCGGCTTATTACTGTTAGACTAAAACACGGTGTTCTTAAAGAGTAAGACTAATATATTGTACGTCCGAAATAATTCGCGTTACGTACAATATCGTTGGTGTCTGAACACTTTCTTATTATCGTAAACGCACTCCACTCCAACTCCAACGTTTGAAATGGAAAGAAAATCTTGTAGCAAGAAATTTATAAGAATTTTATAATAAGATTTTACAATAGTTGAGAATCGTATGATGAAAATCTTTTAATGAGAGGAAGATTTCATCGTAGTTTTGAAAATATAGTAAAAATATCAAGTTATGCGTGTTAAACGATTTGTGGACGACAGTGTATGTATGCGTTTTATTTTTGAATGTAAAAAGCAAAGTTCTTTTACCTGTCGGTGGAATGATTTCCAATGTCTTCGCTATTAACGTTGATACTTTTCGAGTACGTCGTTGCAACCAGCGCAAGAAGTAAGAACCATGCAAAGATAGGACGATACATGATGGTTACCGGGGAGTCACTCGTGATCACCGGCGAATCGTTGCGCGTTTGACATTAATATCTTCTTAGCTCTCGAAGTGATCCGTATCGGTATCGATGGACGACTGTGCGATTTGTCGGCCGATGCATACGTATTATTCTCAAAGTTGCATACGTGTTTTGACATTTCTGTATTGTAAAATTTGTGGTGTCAGGTAATTGCATAATTTTGCAATGCATACGAGTAACTGTATTGTGTATTTTGCTACATGTAGGACGTCAATAAATAACGTTAATGGAAACAATGTTACATATATATACATATATATGCACGTTATATTTAATAACATTTTTAAAAAAAATGGATCAGTATGCATTTATTCCATTTATGCCTGGTAGGGGAGGATTAAGTTCGTTCATTAAAATCGAACATACTTTACGATAATCTTTATTTTCTCGAACGATATTAAAATATTACAAAATTAAAAACAGTATTACAAAAATAGCGTTGAATAAAAAAAAAGGAGGGAAAAGAAAAAGAGCAGAGTTCATTTTACAAATTGTGTAGCGTTCGCGTTACTGTTGATTACCCTGAAGAAGATTAGTGATCCCGCTGAGCAGTATAAAAATCTTCTTCACATTCGCTACCGCATTGTGAAGAACATTCTCAGTAGGACCAATTGACCTAGTACTCGTGGAATCTCTTCGTTGCTCCTCTTTCAAAGTTTTGTTGTACTTCTCATCCAGATTCATAATTAACCGTTCCACCGATCCAGTAAAATTCTCCGCTTTATTCAATCCGTTCATCACTACGTTCCCCAACTTTGGTATGCTTCTCTGCAAAAGAGACGACAATCCATCGTCGTTGTTTCTCTTGATATTCTTCCTCTTGTTGGCATTCCTTCTCGAAGTCGAGAATTTTTCAAGTGATATCTTCTGAATCAGCGATTTCTCGACGTCATCGATCTGACTAGATATCAGGTTCCTCGGGCTGGAAGATCCATCTAAATCTAGATGTTGCAATTCAGACGGCTGCACCTTGAAACAGAATCATTCGGATTTTATGCGAATTTCACTACAGAGTTCTATGATGACACAAACATATTCGATCTTAGAATATCTATGAATTGAATTTTTTTTAATCGCATACAGTGGCAATTTAAATAAATTCTCACGGTATAATCCACTCGTCATTTTTGACAAAATATAAGAAAAATAATAATAACAACAATATCAATAATGTAGGAAATTTTGAGACTAAAGATGTAATTATTTATTGTAGAATTAAAGCTTACCTTCTCCGCTTTGTTATTTTCGTTGGTCTCTTGATTCGTTGCTTCCCTTCGGAGTCTATTAGATTTTCTTATCCATGGCAACACCCTCATTGTTTCAGGTACATCAGAAAACGGTGCTTCCTTTAAATCCACTTCTTTATTATCTTTATCTTCCTTTTCGTTACGAAGCTCTTGCATGTTGGGAACACTCTCATCTCCGTACGAGGCATCGTCTGAACGTTTCTTACTTTTATCCAATTCTGGATCTATCCCCACGGTGTCTGATGCACCATGGCAGTCTTTGGAAATTTTTCCATACAGATCTCTTGCTCCAACAATCGGATTCACCTCGATCGACGAGTATTCAACAGAACCTACTTCACCAAAGTGATCGTACGACTTCGATGTCAAGGAACTTAAAATTCTCAGATTTTTCGGGAAATTTTCATATTTTTTAGACTCGTCGCTTTTACTCGTTAAATAAATTTGTTTCTTCATACTCGCCAATGTTTTACCGTACAACTTCTTTGTCTCGAGATGTCCTCTCGCCTTTTCAATTTTCGGCCCAGATGGAATCTTCTCTGAATTCTGCTTCGGATGTAAATCGTTAATTGATTCACTTTTCCGGCTTACGTCCGATATTTCGCGCATGAAAATGGGCACAGGCGTAAAATATTCTTTCGATCCAACGTCCCTTTGTTCTCGGACACGCGCAGCGTCTTCCTCTTTCGAATCTTCGACAGAAATATTAGCGTCCGTGGCGTTTTCTCGAGAAATTAGCGATACGGAAACATCGTCCTCCTCAGTTTGCGTTTCTTCCTCCGAAACATCTCGATCACTCTCCCTCAGATATCTGACACCTTGCGCGTCAGTTTTCTCCGAAGATTGCGCACTCGTCTCGTAATTTTCTTCGTTCTCTTCACGTTCGTCTGTGTCTTCCTCTTCGTCGAGTCTCGCCGATTTTTTAAAAAGCTTTTCGACCCGAGAGTCGACGTTGTCGAATATAGTTCTGACAATTTCCTCGATGATCGCATCCGAGGAATTCTCGTCCGGGATTTCATCGTGCCTCCGCGCCGGTTGACGCGTTTCGTAGGACTTGTAGCTTGAACTAGGTTTCCAGTTGATTATTTTCTTCAAATTAATCCTCGATTTCGACGGAGTTCCGTACAATTGCATCGGTGGATCCCCTCCTTTGTACTCGGACGGATCGATTATGTATATTTCTCTGCCCTCGGGGAGTTCATCTGATTCTTCCTGATCCTCTTCCTCGGAATATTGAACGGCTTTAAGACTTTCGCGATAAGGCTTCTGTAGCGGCCGATTGTACTTACTGCTATAGAGAGAGCGTGCCTGTTCGGGCCAAGTTAATTAAACGAAAAAAAGATTAATTGAACGATTAATTGAACGAGGAGTTTCGACGAATCTTAAACGAAACAGAATGACAATGAAATTAATTACCTGCGCGTCCCTATTCTCTTCTTCGTTTTCCGGATCTTCCTCGTAATAAAATATTCGCGGTCTCTCGATGTCCTCCACCACGGCGAGATAAACCTTGTTGTTGCTCCCCTTGCTCTCAGATTTTCCTCTACTCGGCTTTTCACCCCGATGCAAATTGGCCAGTTGTATAATCTTCTTTCTTAATTTACCAGGCTCGGGATGTTCCACGATCGTGGCGTCGCGGAAGTTACCCCGATCGCTCGGATTAAAAACTCTCCGTCTAACGTTCCTCGCTCGGACGATCTCGGTTACTTCCGGTACTTCCATCATCTCGGCTTCTTCGCTCGAGTCAACCTCCCTCTTCGAATGGTACTTGGCCGGTTGATACATCAACGCGTAAGCCAGTTTCTCGCGATCAATCATATCTCGAAAATCTTCACTGTCTCGGATCCTCTCCCACGCTTCCCTCCTTTTTAACTTTCTCCACTCCGGGTCTTGCTCCGTGTTATCTATCATACCGCGGATGCCTCTCTCGAATTTCTGCAGTATCATCTGCCTCTTATCCCGCAATTTCCTCCGCAATTCTTTCATCTGCCTCGTTTCGTTTCTCTGCTTGTTGATCCGCGATCGCCGCCTTGCGGCGGACGTTGTGCCGCGCGTTTCTTCTTTTAATTTGAGGAACAGATCTTTCAACGCGTTGAGTGTTTCCACCGTCTTCGACGCCCGCGGCTTAAACACGTTTAATCTCCTCTTAGTCTGAGCGGGGAGGCTCGCGAGCTCGGCTTTTTCACGGGGGAGTTGCGCCTCACGGAGTTTGGCCTCCCGTTTCGAGTTCGCTCCGACAACGTTACCGTTATCGTAATTGTTTTCAGATTCTTGTCCGATAGTTCCCTCTGATAAAGAGGAAACCGCCTCAACTGTCGTGCTTGAACTTTCCGCTCCCGGAGCCGCGGCCTCCTCGGCATCTCCTTTCTCCTTTGCATTCCCCTCCTCCTCGCCAACGACAACGGCGGGCGTAGAACTTTCGCGATTAAACGCAGTATACTTCGCAGTATTAATCGCCGCCGCCTCCTCCCTCTTCTCGTCAGGCCCACAGAGAAAAAACGTGCTCTCGTCGCGCGCTTTCAAGTCCGAAGTCGACGACGTTTCAAAGTCCGTTCTGCTTTGCAGCGAGGGGATCTCGCGATTGCTCTCCACGCTCGTTTCAATTTGCGACGAACGCGGTGTCTTCTCGTTTCGTACAATTTCCACGTTCGACGAGGACTCGTCCTGTAATTCCCAGTTCTCCGCGGGTGTACTCGCGGCTGCGAGCACTGAAAATTCTTCCACGTCCGAACGATCAAGTACGTCTTCGTTCAAATCCTCCAAGTTCGTTTCAGCCGATTTCAACGATTCAGACTTTGACATCGTGTCACGACTGATCTTTGGCTTCGAGCTGCCTTCCAATTCCGCTTTCTCGAAACGGTTCCGTTTTGTCAACGTCGCGAATGCCTCTTCGCGTTCGTCGTTGATCAATGGCTGCCGAATCGAAGGATCCGAACTTATGCTTCTGATCGCCGAAGATTCTACACCTTCGCTCGGTTCAGTTTGTGATTCCATTTTCTCGTAAGGATCCCCGAGTGTTATCAGCGTTGCAAACGTTGTTTCGTACGCTTCGTCAGTGATTAAAGGCTGTGGAACGAGGAGATCCGGTTTCAGGCGTGAATCTTTGATTTCTGAGGATTCTCGTACATCTGATTCTCCATTAATTCCCGGACTCGAAGATTCAGTTTGCAATTTTTTCTCGAACGGGTGCCCGTTGAATTCTGAAAATACCTCAACGTCCGTATCTTCGCGTATGCTCGATTTAACTATGTCCTTGCTCAGTTGCCCGGCGACTGGAATTTGATGAACCTCGAACTCCAATGATTCCAAAGATTCAACAGCGTCTCTCTTCGATCGGCAGCTGCAGCTTTTCGAATTTCTAACCATCCTGCACTTGCAGTCCCTCGAGTTCGCGTCGTCCTCGTTGATCATCTCTTCGTCGAACATCGCGTGCAGATCTTCGTCCCTTCTCCTCGATCTTTTATTTCCACGATAATCAGATCCGATCGTGAAATCCGGTCCTTTCCCCATAGAACTTGGATAGTAATCAGGGGGAGATTTTTTCTTTGCATAATAATTCTTTCTTTCGTTCGATGGCTGTCCAGTCAATATATATCGAAGAACGGACGCGCCGGGTTCGATCAAAGGGCTGTATATGGGTCTATGATTTTTCGGAAGATTAATGGATTCGTGGTAATCGTTCGCTCCTCTTAATCCACCGTTATCGTCTTGGACTTTGTGATCTTCGTTCGGCCGAGTTCCTACGAATTTCAATTCCTTCTCATTGCCAAGTCTGTCATTATTTCGAGATCTATAGGTTCCTGTGACAAATGGGGCATCAGATTCGATGAAAGGGTTGTGTACTGGTCTGTGATTCCGTACACCAATGTCACCGGGCTCGTGATAATCGTTTAATTCTTTCCACCTGTCTCTATCAACTTTGTGACTTTCATTTGATTCAGTTTCCGCAACGTCAAATTCCTCCCCACTGACAAATCCATTGATTCCCCGATGATCATAAATTTGCTCCTCCCACGCTTCGCTGGACTCTTTCGAATTTAGTTCCGTCGGATCTTTCCACGGCGTTGAACTTTCAACGAGATCTGCACGCTCGTAGAAGGGATAATCGTAAGTGTTCTCGCGGCCAGTCCACGGACGATCGTTCACCGCATCGTAATCCATCTTCGAAAGTTTCCTCCGAATTTTTAATTCGTCGTTCTTCGAACGATCGCGGCGCCAAGGAGAATTTTCAACGAACACGTAATCGTAGTCTCTGTTTAGAGGGGAGTGTTCGTAGAACGCGTCGTCCTCCGATAAATCTTCCACCGGATTTGCCTCGAAAAGTTCGCGGAACGTGTTTCCACCGCTGTCGTTGCTTTCCAACTCCACGCTTTTACGATCTCTGCCGTATCCGGCCGCTCTCCGTAAATGACTGTCCCTTTCCAAGGCCGTAGACCCTCCAATCTCCGCGAGTAGATCTCTCCTGGTCCTTTTAGATTCTCGATCCGTCCCTCTCCTTTCATTGTCGATCGGCTCGTCCAAGTTGCCGCGAGCTAAACGCTCGTACAGAGTATTCAGAGACTCTCTGACACTGTCGGACGATCTTTTCCTATTTTCCTGGCCGGTTTGCTTCTTGATGGCTTTCAGAGTGTTCTGTATCTTCATCATCAAGGAGATGGCGTCGGTGACGAGGTCGGCAATCGGTTTCCTCAATTCGATCCTCGTGTCGCTCGAGGTTAGCAGACCTCTGAGACGGGCGAGACGCTTCTTGAACTCCTGCAATTTATTCTGCATGTTTTCCTCCGGCTGCGTCGAGACATCGCCGGTCCTCTCGTCGGATAATCCTCTGATATTTAACAGCGATCTACTCTCGTAATCGTCCAACTTCCTTCTCACGAATCTCTTCAGTCTCTTGAGTTCTCTCTCAACGTTTGACTTGAACGTCGAGCCGTCGTTTATTCGGTTCATCATTTCGTTCATTGCGGCTGCTCGATGCTCACGCACAGATCTTTTAACCCGCATCTTCACGTTCGCCACGTTTTTGTAATTATGCGAGGGTTTTGCTCTCGATGTTTCGTCGCTTCTCATGCAAGATTTTATCTGAAAGAATCAGACGATTCGCTGATATATATATACGCTACCGTAAGTCACCGGACACTACGACAAATTAAGGTACGGGCAATTATATTCGATGAAATATTTCCTATTTTATGAAACGAAATTACTACTTATTCCATATGTATAATATCTAGAATACATATGTCAGTTTATGTGTCAAAAATCTCACCAAGAAGTATATTATGTATCTTATATCTTTGTTTCGCCGACATATCCGCCTCGTGCAGATATGACAGCCTGAACTAACCGTGGCATTTTTTCGATTAACTTTTATCAATATTTCAGGAAAGAATTTCTTTCCACGCTTCTTCTAATTTCTTCCACAAGTCTTTTTTCGATTTTGGTCACGTTTTTCGAAGTCTTCTGTCCAATTCATCGAGTAATTCTTCGACTGAATTTTTTAAATATATATATATATTATTTATTTATTATATATATATATATATTTTTTCGTAAATATATATATACGTAAAATATCAGTTTTGTTTTCAAGTATTATTATAAAATAAGTGCACATAACAGGATTGCACAATAAAATTAATCCAAGTATAAAAGTATATCTGTGTTCTAGTATTCAACTCAAAATAAGCAAGTGTCCGTACGCTGATTCGCGAAAGTTTGTTCTCGAAAATTCTGCACTGATTCTACAGACAAGCATTTGAAATTTATCTACAAATCGCTATAGAAACATTTATCACATTTCTGTAGTAATTTGTGTTTTTATTATAAGTCTTTCTCGTATAGAAAACACACTGGTAAAAAATTTTCACGAATTCAGTATAGGAAAAAATAAAACGACAGGAGCATGTTTTGTTACCTTTAAATCGGGAACAACCCAGAAACCGATGTCACCCGATTGTAATTGAAAATCCACACCTTTCGTGTCGTTCAAAATCTTCGGCCGTATCTCAGGTATAGTGTTGTTGGTTAAAGTCAGCAATTTGTTGTTTAAGAAAATGGTTCTAAACATACACGAGAAATACACAGTGCAACTGTACGTAGCAAAATAGTGTCGAGACAATTGTTATTCTCACACACAGTTTCTTATTATACTTACTTGGCAAACATTCTGTTAGGAGCATCGAGACCTGGCGAAAGAATGTACTCGTGAACAGTGGTGATCTCGGCCTCTTCGAAATTAATCGCGATGTCCTCTGGACTCAAATTCACACCAAAGATCACGATGGATCCTCTTTCGTGTCTGTTGGAAGCTTTCGCGCACTGGCAATAAAGATATACGTGATTCTCGTTGCCAGTTTGAATCCTTGCGTCGAATACTTCTCGTTCGACGAGAGTTTTGTGAAGAAGAGAAACCCAGTAATCCTGTGTGTAATTTAACGTCGATTAGCCGATTAGTGGATTTCTTTTTAACGCGGCAGTTTGATTCACGATATTCCGAGAAACTCACTGGAGTTGGTCGGGTCAGGTCGGTCGGTTGCCTCATGAACACGTTCACGTTTAATTTCGCCGCGTTTCCTAGCCTTCTAGTCAAAACGAGCGCTCCGATGAACGAGCTTTTGCATTCTTCTGGGCTTGACTCGGCTTTCGTCAAAATTAATTTCGTCGTACGTTAGGAACGATGTATTTTTAACATTATATTTGTGAAAGTTAATTACTAATTCAATCTTAGGAAGCAAGCTACCACCTTTCGAGTTTTTAATGTAATAGGTTCACAATATGAACAGATAACTAACCATAATTTCTATGAAAATTTCCCTACGTTTGAAAAAGTTGAAACGCATTTGAACAGAAATTAAATTAAATTCCTTTGCTTTCCTTTTGAAAAAAAAAAAAAAAAAAAAAAGGTGAATACGAAGGAATTAAAAAAGAAAGAGGAAACTCTCACCAATCCATAGTGGTTTGTTCTCTATAAAACGACCTATGACTTTGAACATCTCCTCCTTCTCTTCCTCTAAATTATCCTGATGTACGAAGGCTCCGCCGTTTCCCAGAGTAACGCTGTCGAAGTCGCTGCAATTAATTTCGAGCATCGTCGATTTAAAATTCCCACGTTAGAGCGGATGTGTTTTAGCGAGTGAGGGGAGAAATTTACGGATGCCACGTGACGGCCGAGAGTGCAGGCGCGGCAACGCCGAAGTAATCTCGAAGATACTCCTGGTACTTGACGCTGTTATAAGCCACGACATCGGGTCCAGTAATGACGCTGCTCGAGTATCTCGGGTATTCGTCCAATACTTTTCGCAGGCCGACCGTCTGCTTCCCTAAATCACCAGCCGATAGATTGCATCTAATTTGGCACTCTGGAAAATCGATGTTAAAGTGCATCTTCTCCTTTCCATTGATTGAACGAACTTTTCAAAAGTCACTGACTGATCGATTCCGTTTCTTGCAACGAAATGTCTCAATTTCGAGGCCTGTTGCTATTTTTTTTTTTTTTTTATAAAATTTTTTGACACGCAACTTCATTTTCTGTAAATTACTTCTGATTTCAAGAGTTGACGCGACGTTTCAAGTTACAATTGGACTCTCTCTAAATCGGATCTGTCGATCGTCGAATTCTATCGTTTAACATTCCAAAGATTCGCTTGACATTTTCTCTTCGAGGCTAGAGATAGTTTTTCATTATTTTTCAATTTGTGGAATTGATCAACGTGACTTTTGATCAGTGACGGGCACTCGTGAATCAATTTACCATATCCCAGCTGCCAGTTGGCATTGAAATCCATGTGATCGCTGAAAGAAATGATCTCCCTCGCATTTTCGGACTCCTCGAACCTCTTTTGTCGAGTCTCTGGCGAAATGCAGGCGATCACATCCAATCCTGCCTTTTCCGCCCATTGATGGGTCAGAACCCAGTCTGACTCTACGATCGTAATACGTGCTATGAGAT
Organism: Frieseomelitta varia; assembly: GCF_011392965.1. Lineage (NCBI taxonomy): Eukaryota > Metazoa > Arthropoda > Insecta > Hymenoptera > Apidae > Frieseomelitta > Frieseomelitta varia. The sequence continues at coordinate 19,522 of NW_025110615.1, read as the reverse complement.
GTCTTAATTATGGGCATTTTAAAACGAAAAGAATGCTCTGACAAACAGTCTTTGCGGACAAAGTCAGAACGAAATATTATCGATTGTTTTGTGATATTGAAAAGTCACAAATCGATTTTTAAAGGGATTAAATTATTCTGTAAACGATTTCTACTTGTAGACATACTACTCGTGACATGTTAGGGGTAATGTCGTTTTTTGATGCTGTATAAAATTTTATTTCATTCAAATTATTGTCACCAGATGTATAATGTTTATTAAATTTGAAAAAAAACGAAATTACTTATGGGTATCCCTATTAGATTGTTTGATTACCTATTGATCACAAGTTTAATTCGTATAATTCTTTTTAATTATTTTACTTGTACGCTGAGTTGATAGATTTACTCTACTGCCATTAATAAAATTGCGTTCACTGTATAGCGTAGCTATAATATATGTATATGTAAAGTAACATACTGTACATATAAAATATATTGTGTGTGGTAATATGATCGGTATAATATACATAAAACACAGTAATAAAAAAAAACTGATGAATTTATATATAAATACAACGTGTAAAAGCTATTTTCACAGTTGTATCCATCAGTCTAGAACGAATTACTTTCTTCTTCAAATGATTGAGATTAAATTGTTCCAACATTACTGCAAGAACTAATAGAACCAATTAGTTCACTGTATCATCAGGTATCATCAGGAGGTTCGAAATTTCTTAGAATCCTCCAGTTTTCCAATTACAACCCGAGTTCAGCCCAACTTGCTCCCTTGGGTCAGATTCAACTCTCAAATGGAAAACAGAGAAGGAGAATTTGCTGCCGTTTCAGTGTCCGATTACGTCGTGCAGAAAAACGTACCAAACGTTAAATTACTAAGCTCGTTTGCTACGGTTCGCACCTTACGTTTGCACGTAAATCAGACAGGGGAGTGGTTGAAGTAAAGTAACGCGAGGTACGTCCACGAGTGAAATACACATAGGTGTCTTTAGACTACTCGCTGCTCGAGCTAGGATAACGATGATGTGTGATACGTGATATACGCGCGGATGTACAGCTGTGGCGGGTACATAAACCTTCTCGTTTCTCTTCTCAAAACACCTCTCGCCTCGCATATGGACACGCACCGGCGCATGAAGCATTGTTTAGGTTAATTCGGGCAGTTTCTGCAACTGGCTGACCACGGTGTTGCATCGGCCGCGAAATTGGCCGAGGAAGATGTGTGTGATAGGCGCTTCGTCGTTAATGCAACTTTAGAGTGAACGGATGCATGTAGGATCCTTTGTAGGCCGTCGTCCGTTACATTACCGCCTAAATTAACCGTGATAACGTTCGGTGTGTATATCGACTGTATCGCGGTCAAGTTAGCTGGATACATCGACGGAGAATTTATTAGCCACTCGAGTGGACTATTTTGCATTTCAATCGGATCGTGTCACATCTTTTTAAATGGTTGTCAAGTCGGTGTGTTTCTCAACCTCTTGCGCTGGAACGACGTGTCGCGCGTTTTTCGTCCCAAAGTTTGCAATATTTTCTCAATTTAAAGTATATTTAGATAGGCTAGCAGGCAAAACAATAAATTTACTGCTTCTTGGTAATTTCTATCCTTACTTTCAAATGAAAAATCATAAACTTGTTGTTAGCGATATCAGTGAAAGTCGAGTTTATATGTTTTAAGCGGATTGTTGAAAAATTGATTGCTCGTAATTTTAGCGAGACAAGAAAAGTATGGTAGCGACGCGCGTAGTAACACAGAAATTTAAGAAATACTCGAACTTTTTCTGAGAATATAATTACCTTCGAATTCTTAAATTCGCTATGAACCTTTCGAACTCGATGATAACACTAATTTCAATCATTCTCTTTCTTTTGTCAAATAACCGCATGAAAACTTGAGATTAGTGTTACCAAAGACAAATACATTCACAGGTTAGTTAGTGTATACGTGACTTACTCAAATAACGAGAAACGATTAAAGGGTGATAACGATTAAGCTCACCGGATACAATTTTTCTCTCGTCATCGGCGTCCTGAGAATTCGGATCGGTAAAGTAGTAGAGGGAATTACGTGGTCCTCCGAACCGTAAATATGCAGGGCTCAAGGCTCTCGCTAGATTTATGCTCCTCTCGAAATCCGTGCTGAAATTGCAATAATCACGTCCGATTGCTTGCGTCGATGAATGCGATTATCGCCGGTTAATCGCATTGATTTCTGCCCAGTTTCGTCAGGATTTTTTCCGAGCGGTGAACGAGCATCGGACGAAATTCCGCGACAGTTTGAAATTCAAATTAAAACACGCGCACGTTTCGTTAGCTAGATTGGATATCGTTTCGTTCAAAGGATACGCGCGCGGAGTCACAGAGATGGCTTTTTTTTTCTTTCATTCTGTACGAGTTATCGAAGTCTTGCGCTCTATCGATTGGTTTTAAATTGATCTCAAATTGCTCCACGCTCGTTCTTGGCCCGATTCTGTCGTTATTGCGCGCGAAATACTACTGCGGGCCAAAAGAAAGAAAGGAAAAGTTTTTTTCAAAAAACCGGTTTTTTTCAAAATTTGTTTATCACGGAACAAGGTTAGCCACTGTAGAAAAAGCTAGTTATAAATTCAACGTACGTACCTTAGCGCATTCCCGGCTAATAGTGTTACTGGATCAATGGTGAGACTGAGAAATTTCTCATCAGTCACAGCGACGGGTTCTTCCAGGTTGATCCTCAGCGTTATCTCCTCGCTCGAGCAACGAGGAGTCGCCAGACCAGACAGAACGAATAAAACGATAAAGCTCTGCCGGCGATACTTCATTTTGTCGATTGATTCAGTTGCTTTCGGATCGACACGGGGAACTTTCCATCTCGCGGTGGACGAAACAGTCGGGAGTGTCTTCGGCTGGTTTGCACCACCGTTTCGCCGGGAGGTTTTTATTCGTACTGAAGAACGATTGTTTGGAAAAAATGATATACGACACCGATATTGGCAAGTGGCACGAGTCGTTTGGCCGCTTTCGAAATCGGCGGCCGAAGTTGCGTAAAAGAGGAAAAAGAAAGAAAAATTGGGAGTAGCGCGAAATTGCACGCACAGCGAAATGCGCCGGGTCGAAATTCTTGAAATTCCCACGTCATCGCGATAAATGCCGTTTAACACGTAGCTCGCGGAAATATTTGAACACACTTGTCATATGAAACGTTTTCAAATTTCATTGAGACGATTTGCTTGATCAAATTTAGTAGCTACTACTGGTGTATAGCACACTCGATAGTGATTTTATACGATAATTTTATATGTATAACGGATATCGAAGATCAACTTAACTGTGTGAGTTTCTATGTATATTTTCAGATTTGATAGACGAATTTCATTCTAGTTCCAATGAAATTTCAAAATGTTCGGTATAACACATGTAACATAATATAATATATATATATATATATATATATATATATGTAATATATTATATTACATAATATAATGCATTCACAAAAGGTCTCGTACAATATAATATACACGAAGGAGAAGGACGTTGATAAAAGGAGATCGGATTAATAAACAAAACGATCGAGTTGGTAACACGATTGACTTTTATTACATTTTTTTTCATTTTTTTTTTTTTTTTTTTTTTTAGAACTAAATAACATAAACGCATATTCTGGTTAATTCACTTTTTGTTTATTACTCGTAATATTACTATCGTATTAAGAGCTATAACGATGAGGCGCGCCCCTAAATCGTCTTCATGCTTTATCATGTCTTTTTTTCCTTTTTGCTCCTTCTTTTTTTCCCTTGCTTTTTGTTTTTCCCTTTTGTTAACCCTCGCCTTTTCCTTTCTCCTTCTTTTTGTTTTCTCTCGCATTTTGTGTTTCATCTCTCCCGCCGTGAAAGCCAAAAGAAACGCCGCGAATCTCTCGTACAACGTAGGAAGAGGAAAGCTCGATTATCCTTCTCTTTTCTCGCTTTTTTTTTTTTTTTTTGATTTTATCCCCGCTTCGTTATACGTTTCGTTTCAAGCTTTAGACTGATTCGTGGCCATACGTCGCCTCCAGCTTGACACTTGAAATTTCTATGCACCTTTCTTTCTATCGTGCAAAGAGATCGACGAGGGACGCAGAAGACCAGCAGAAGGCCTTGAATCGCATTTCCCGTCTTTTCCTCTCGTTTTCTCTTTTCTTTGCCTTTCTTTCCTTTTTTTTTTCCTTTTTTGCCGTCGTTTCAAGGGTCAAGAGGAGGGACGAATAGCGAATGTAGGACTCTATGCATTTTTTACGCGTAACCAAGAGCCGAGACCATGCCCAGGGGTGGGTTTGACGGGGGATGCTCACGGGTACAGCTACAAAATTGTGTGTCCTGTCGTGTCGTATCGTGTCGTGTCCCTGCTTGTGTGTGTGTGTGTAAACGGTGCCTGTAGTCTGTAACCTTCGCCTTTTATTAACCTTTTATTTGGCACGTGTAAACGCTTTGCCTGTTTTAATTTCACTGTCACCGAGTTCGGTTTCAGGTGTACTCACCTACCATTCGTGATTGTTCGAATCGGTGAAACAATTCGAAATTTCGTTCAATTGAATTATTTTGGAACATTTTCAACTCAACTTGCAAGCTGTCAACTTTAAGAATCGAGATTTCTTTCTTTTCATTTAATCCTGTTGGACTTTTCAGGTTTATTTAATTCTCGAACAATTTCAATTTAAGATACTTGTTAATTTATAGTAAAAACAACAGGGAACGCTTGGTTAGCTTTTTTTAACAAAGGATATATCGTTCAATCACCAAGTTCGGTTTCAGGTGTATTCACCTACCATTCGTGATTGTTCGAATCGGTGAAACAATTCGAAATTTCGTTCAATTGGATTATTTTGGAATTGTGAGTTTAACATTTTCAACTCAACTTGCAAGCTGTCAACTTTAAGAATCGAGATTTCTTTCTTTTCATTTAATCCTGTTGGACTTTTCAGGTTTATTTAATTCTCGAACAATTTCAATTTAAGATACTTGTTAATTTATAGTAAAAACAGCAGGGAACGCTTGGTTAGCTTTTTTAACAAAGGATATATCGTTCAATCACCGAGTTCGGTTTCAGGTGTATTCACCTACCATTCGTGATTGTTCGAATCGGTGAAACAATTCGAAATTTCGTTCAATTGGATTATTTTGGAATTGTGAGTTTAACATTTTCAACTCAACTTGCAAGCTGTCAACTTTAAGAATCGAGATTTCTTTCTTTTCATTTAATCCTGTTGGACTTTTCAGGTTTATTTAATTCTCGAACAATTTCAATTTAAGATACTTGTTAATTTATAGTAAAAACAGCAGGAAACGCTTGGTTAACTTCTTTAACAAAGGGTATATCGTTCGAATAATTACAAGTTGCACTGTCTACACAATTTTCACTGTCAAAGAAACGAAAGGAAAAAAGAAAAAATAGAAAATTTTCAATCATCACACGGGGAATAAAATGTCTGGGGAGGCTTTCTACAAATGGTGAGAAAGTGATTTTGAAAAGAATGTTTTCGCACCGTAATTCGTTTAATTCGCTGAATAAAGGGTTAATTTTCACGTGCACAGGCATGTGTGTGTATACTTACGTGTTCATGTAACGTGTAAATAAGTGGTCGCTTAATATCTAGGTTACTTTATTTTTATATCAATGTTTATGTGTGTATATATATATGTATATATATATATATATATACACATATATATATTATACATAATCTAACAACAATATATAATATTATCATCATCGACTTATCCGGCGTTACTTGCTCTTTTCTTCCTCGAATATTACACAATATTTCATGCTCAACGATCGTGTTTTCCACTATTCGCTAAGTACTCTACGACTCATACAAGAGATCTGTTATTATTTCCTTCTCTTTGTTAATGCACGTTTCTCGCAAATCTGCTTTTCTTTTCTCATCTGCCGAGCAAGCTTCGTGCGATTTTTGGGCATTCGAAAGACCCCGGTATGCCCTTTTCTTTTGTTTCTATTCATCTCGATCATTTCTTTATTTTTTCCTCTTCAACATCTAGCCGCCTGTTCTTTTTTTGTTCTTTTTTCTGTTTTTTTTTTTTTTTTTTTTGTACATCGGTTCTCTATATTTTCCGTGCAGTCCTACACGATTTAACGATTACAATAATTATTGGTCATTGCATGCAGCTAAAAATCGCTTCGCATCTTCGAACGTCGAGATATAAAATTACACAGAGATATCGATGTGAACGTATGTGTACGCGTCGCAATTTACGTGTTCGGCTTCGGAGTTCGAAGTTGAGAGTGACGTGTTTCCATATTTCTCTTTTTTTTGTCTCTTTCTTTCCCTTTCGTTTGTTCCTTTAATCGCGCGATCGCGTATGAGAAACGTCGTCGGAGCACGTTAGCACGTTGAGCCAGTCGACGTTTCGTTTCGCCATCGCGCGGTGCGTGCGTGCGTGCGTTAGTCTGTGTGGCTGTGTGTGTGTGTGTGTCTGTGTCTGTGTGTGTGTATGTATACGTAGGTACTCCGATTCTTAAGTACATATACAGTGTCTGGACGCGCTTGTGTACGCGAGACGCCATTTTGTCACTAATTGTTTTCTTCTTCAACTTTGTTGCATAAGAAACGCATAACATTAATAATTATAGGCATCTATAGTATTGCTTCTCGATTCAACGAATTTATGAAGATTTACCGGGCACGGTGCAGGTGTGATCTACGTCGTAACACGATGAAACAGGCTGCTGCTCGAATCGCCGGGGAATAGGAGATCGGAAAAGAAAAGAAGAGAAAAAAAGGAACGCGCCCTTTTCTTCCTTTCTCTTTTCTTTTTTTTTTTTTTTCATGCCGCGCGCTCGTTCCATGGTCGATTCACATTTTTAATTCCATTTCTGAAGGAAGAATTCCTCCAGCGACACCGAGAGATCCAATTTTAGAGCCGGGGAGTCGCTTCGACTCGCTAAATTATTCAGACGCTTTTCACCGTCAACGCGAAAAGCAGTTTGCTGAGAAGAATACGCCTGTTTCTTCGTGGCGTGTTCCAGTGATTAACGGGATTAACGCGATGGATCGATGGATCCTTTCCAGGATCGAGCGACAGCCGAGTACCGTGTTCACGGAATTCCTATCCAAAAAATCGCACAAGTCCGCTCGAAAGATCTCTCGTCGAAACTATTCGACAGCCGTTGTTTGAAAAAAGTCGCTTCGAGTGGTGTTGTCTCTCGCCTCGGAACACGCCGGTTTTATCGAAATTTCTCCCTTTCTCTTTCCCTTTAACGTCGTCTTCACTTTCGTCGGCATCCCCCTCCTTCCCCCCCCCCTCCCTTGTATACAAAGCTAACGACTACTTACTTAACATCGTGGTTTTTCTCCTGTTTTTACCTTTTTTCACTTTTATCACACCACTTTCTCCTTTGTTTTTTTTCTTTCTCGAAATTTTCTCGTGTGCACGTTTGTGTGTGTGTGTGTGTATGTGTGTGCGTGTGTAGATGTACATATTTGAACTGCACTGTATTCTCTCGATTATCGCCTAACATTTACCGTTCTTTTTTTCTTTTCTTTTTGCAACGCTTTTAGCTCATACTTTGTTGCTTCTTCCTCTCCTTTTTTTTCCCCAAATTTCTTTTTCTTTTCTTTTGTTTCGCGAACGCATTGGAAAAAAACGTGCGTACATTAACGCGACACGATCGTCGTCGAGATCACCCTCGACGTTAGCGTAAGAGATCATAACAATAGTACGTTGATTTAACGTTAAGTTATCATTATTACTTTATAATGCGTTGTGTCGTTGTCTCTGAATAAGTCAAGTCGGTTCTTTCTCACGAGTTACGCCGATATTCGTCATCAAGGTTTGTCCCCCCATGGAACCTCGGGACACGATCGTGTCGTACATTTTTCTTTCCGTGGCTCTCTTCTACGGATCACGGATTCCTCTCGCTCGTGTAGAGAAGATCGAAGAACTCGAACGAGAACGAAGCACGCGAGGGTGTACCCGACGTTCCAGGGAACTTGGTTCTATCTTCTGGTCTTCCGTTCATCCTTTTCCCGCTTGACACGGTTACGTAGAACGAAACCACCACGAAAACTTTGTTTTTTTTTTTTTCATTTTTTTTTTTTTTTGGTTATACTAAACGCAGGTCTAGGTTATACGCGGGACTATGTACATGGAGAAAAGAACCTTGTTTTACACCTGTCGTATAATCTTAACGTTTCGGCGCATATCGTACCTTAACGCGTTTACATTCATTCGTGACTTCTCAGTTTTCTTTCTCCTCTTTCTCTCTCTCTCTCTCTCTCTCTCTTTTTTCTCCGCTAAACACTTGCCCGATATAATTAAGGTACCTAAGAATGGTTCGCTATCTATCCTTTACGTGCTTAACTCCGCGCGTGTCTCGTTTCGACGGATCAGTTGTAGTTTGCTAGCGAGTACTACGATATTACTTTCTAATATTACAGTTTATTCCGGTTTACCGAGAACAGCGCACGATTCCGTGGTGTGTGGATGTGTGTGTATGCGTGTGTGTGCGTGTGTGTGTGTGTGTATGCGTGGGGTCACGTCGAAAACAGACAGACGCGAGCCGCTAGGTTTTCTCTTTTTTTTTTTCTTGTCTTTTTAATTCAATTCATTTTGCTTTTTTCCCTCCTTCACGATTACAATCGTCTATGAAACACGAATCAAGTAGATTTAATTATATTTAAATATATTTATATCACTTGCCACGTGCCGCGTGCAGGCTTAGGGTGGCTTCAGGTCAAAGGATGCGAATAGGATAGTGCGTAAGAGGATAGTGAAAGTCGCCTAGAGACCGTATGATTTCTAGGCGGTGCCGGTGCAGGAGTGAAGCGTTGGTAGAGAGACACTCGTTAAAAAAGGGAGACCGAAGATAGATCAGTTGGCATCGATGGAAAAGATCGAAAGAATCAAAGAGCAAGAGAAAGTCTGGAGAGTTTTGTTTCTTTTTTTCTTTTTCACGCGACTGGTGACTCGTTTTTCCATTTTCCCTGTCGATATTTCATTCCCTGCTTTTGTGGACCGCGTTGTTATTACATTCTCTTCTTCGCGAATCGACGATCGCTGAAAGATCGCCGCGCGTCGATTACATTCTGTCATGTTCTCCATCCACTTTTGGTCTATTTTCTTTCGTCGGATTTTCCACCTCTTCACGGGCGGTGTCGTCGTTTCAACGATTCTGGTTTCGCGCGCGGCTTCTGTTCCCGCCGATGATGAAAGATCGATGAAAGATCGTCGGCAAACGGCCTGCTCAACCAAATTCCTACTTGCGACCGCAAGAATGCGCAGAGAATTCCTCGCGAACGAAAGTCTCGAACAAAGACGCAGAGTTTTACAAAACTTGCTGAAGAAATGGCTGAGTTCTTGAGCGAGAGAACTTGAAATCGTCTGATTATCGTTAATGATTTCTTGGTCTATTCCCGGGACGATCTGTGTCCACTTTTCATTGGCAACAAATCGTCTGCTTCCTCTGAACGTGATCTTTTAGAATCTGCGTTGATGTTACTGATTAACTGAATTGAAAAGAATTAGAAAGAAATTCGAAGTTTGGTTCAGCTTCAAACTTTCAATCGAATTACAAATATCGTACGTAATATAAATTCTAACGTGTCGTACAAACGGTACATTTATTTACCAGTGGCTGCTCTGAGCCGCTGTTGCATCTACGAAGTCAGCCATTTCGTAACAAACGTGTAATAAGAAAGAATATTCGGTACACCGTCGTTACAAATGAAACAACATCGAATCGAAAGATACGTGAAGCTTCTTTTAATGAATCGTCGAAACTTACAATACAGAGCTCTAACAATATATATATATATATGTATATATATATGTATATGTATATATATATATATTGTATGTATATATACGTGTATATAACGCGACTGGGCAGAGAAAGGGGCAAAAACGACGAACTACTCATTGTCAGACTAGAGACGTTAACTAACATCGACTACACAATACAACGAACAACGTTTTATGCTGATCACACCAAGAAACAACAACGACACACGACATTAATCAGCGGTAACAGTTGCGACGATAGTAAGACATGGTTTCTTTTTTTTTTTTTTCTTTTTTTTTCTTTTTATTCGTATTTTTAACTCGTTCGTTTGTTCACGTGGACACATGCATCTTTTTTTTCTTTTTTTCTTTTTCTTTTTTTCTTTTTCTTAAGTAGTCGTGACATTGAAAGAGAACAATCGAGCGTGGCATATGGAGACACATAGAGCACAAAGAGGGCTAGAAGAAGAAGACGACAGGCAGAGAGAAAACTTGTTACGTGTTTCGAAAGAGATGAGAGGAAAAAGTGTGTCGAGCAAGGGGGAGGAAGGGGTGGAGGGGAGGGGGGGGGGTAGGTGAAATAGTTGAAGAGAAGAGCGCGAGGAATGGGAAAACGCAGCTCCTATGAGCTGTACAGCTGCTGTCGTTCAAAGTTGTCCGGATAACTAGACGTCCAATTAATTATTTCCCTTCTCTCTGTGTTTAATCGCAATCGTAAGAAGACGGCCCCGTGTCTCTGAAAGCCTTTTCCCTTCGAGCTACGCTGAAAACTCGTCTTTCCTTTCAAGCCGCGTACGCGGTCTCGTGCCTTCCATCAAAAAACTCGGCAGAGCGTTTAATTAACAACTCTCGGTGTTGGCGTGTTGGCGTATCCGCTTGTATCCGTTTGTATCGAAAAAATTCCCAAAGGAAAAGAAAACGAAACAATATACGATAGCGATATTTCCTACTAGAATCAATATATGTATATGTATATAGATAATATAATGTATACATCTTTGGATTAATAATTGAGTAATTGACTTCAAGTGTATATCAAGTAGATCGCACACAGGGGAATTAGAATACGCGAGATAAGTTTGTTTAGTTTGTTTCGTTTGTTGGGCTCGGTCGGTTCGGGGCGCCTGGACGGGGGCTGGGGGGGGGGGGGGGGGGCCGGGGGGGGGGGGGGGGGGGGGGGGGGTAGGAAGAGGGGGCGCATTTCTCGAGGGACAAGGATTATAGAATCGTTTCTAGGTACTTCTTCTTTTTTTTCTCATTTTCTTCTTTTTTTTCAAAGCGTTTCCGCATCTAATCGGAAGCCGATGCGGTTACAGAGAGAAAGAACGCGAGTCTGCGGATCTTCGAAAATCATCAACGCGATATGTCGCTCTTTATAATCTCTTTTAGTTTACTTTCTTTCGTTATACCGTTCCGGCTCAAGTAGCAAAATACACGTTCTAGTTTGGACTCTATACTTTTTTTTTTTTCTTTTTTTATTAATCGTTTTGGTCGAGTGATCCTCGAAGATCTCACGCGCGATAAGAGAAGATCCAACCATCGACATCGACATCGACAGACAAGAGAGAGGCAGATAGCATGCACGGTTGAGACACGAGAGAGACTACGTCAAGTAGATTCAGATGCGAGGCACGTCCCGTCTGCTCCACGCTTTTATCGATTACATACGTAACGATACCCGATAACGGTGCCGCCGCGTGTGGACGATCGAAATTCGCCGTGATTCCGCGAAAAGAAAGAAAAGACAACAAAATGAGACTCGATGGAGGTGTAACCGTCCTCTCGATCATTCTTTTTATTGACCATTAAAACTAAAATGGAGAAAAAGAAAAAAAGATAAATAGAGGAGAGAACTACAGAGGACGTGAAATCGAATGTGGGTGCTCGATCACGGGAGTCTTAAGTTGCCGCTGAAACTTCTTTGGCAATCCGGCTGGCCGAGCGTTGGAAAACGTTCCTCGGGAAAGAAAGTTCTCCGTTTGTTTTTCGCGGACAAACAGCCAAGGGATATTTCACGGTATCGAGCGAGGGTCCGAGCGCGGGTTTTCTTTCCTTTCCTTTCCTTTTCGTTTTTTCTCTCGAAAAAGTTCGGGGAGAAAGTAAGGAAGCTGTTCGTCGAATTTCCCGCACGAACGAGAAAGTTGGTCCTTTCGGAGTGTTTAGCGATCGAGAGATCGTACGGTCCGATCGGCAGTCGAGATTTGCGTCGTAAATAATTTTATATAATTACACGGTGAAGAGTTTTCGAATTTTTAATAATCGGCA
>NW_025110615.1:0-2500 GCF_011392965.1 Frieseomelitta varia | reverse complement strand
ATACTCTTCAGAATAATGAAACTCGAAATTCCAGAACGGATTCCCAATCGAAAACGAAGAGCTTTGCTCGATTAATTAATGCGTTTCACGGATAATCCGTATCAATTATCGCGATTCGTACGAGAATTTCGAAATCTCGCGGCCAAAAGAAAAAAAAAAAAAAGAAAAAAAAAGAATTGTTGTCCCGCGAGCGTTTCCACGAGGATCCAGCACTCTTCAGTTTGCTCTGCAAATGATTTTCAATCGTACACCGTTCCCCGCGTGCGAACGGGCCGCGAGTGGACGATAGTGTCCCAGTTTAGTTACGGAAACAATGGGGAAAACGTCCGAAAATGAACGGTCGTTGGGTTGAAAGTTGCCTGGCAGTTTTTCAAACTCTCTCAATTACGGAACATCGATCTCGTCCCGTGAAAACTGGACGAGGAGGATCGCGGCGTGCAACGCGGCGTGTCTCCCCCTGCCCCGCTCCCACTCACGCTGTTGAATTTACTCAGAAACCGAGTGGATGGTTAGAGTTGTTTGATTTCTAGCCAAGGCTCGTTAATCCTTCATTGATCATTCCTCGGAGCGTCTGGGCACCGTTGCATTAATTCGTCAGGTAGCTGCACGTACGACGGGACCACGGTTGAATTTACATCTCTCGTTCGTTCTTAACCGGAGCGCCAGTGGATTTCAACCTGGCCTCAACCTCTTGGCGGAGGGTCGTGTGTACCGAGTGTGATGAGCGAATGCAATTGACTCCGTGTACATACTTGTAATCTCGTCCTCGTCTTCCGCCTCGGCTTCCGCGGCCAATTCCTCCGGCGTCTTTTTCTTGCGCATCAAAGGATTCGGCTCCTCTTGGGTCGCTTCTTGCACCTCTTCCCGCTTCTTTATGTTATACTGCAACGAGAAAACGAGAGCCGGAGTGAACAAAAGGGGAGTTACTTGGCACAAAAGAATTCGCTCGTTTTCTACCTCGCGTAAGAATCTCGGAATACCTACCTACCGCGGTAAGATCTCCTTTCGCCGGCGACTTTTCGATTAAAGTAGCTAGCCCACTTTGACAAATTTCACGAAACCCGGGGCAGCGTTGAAAAATTTTCGCCAATATTGCGCAGACGTAGGATAATCTTTCTCTTTTTAATTTATTGCCAGTTTTATTTGTCTTACGAGATGTTACGTTATTTTGCAGCTCTTGGAGATACGTGCGCAGAAGTGAAGCTTTCATCTATTCTTCTAACGTGAGTAAACATATTCGTTTCCTTAACAGACGTTACTGTACATCGTCTAACAATTATTTATACCACAGTCATTTAGTGTACCAGATTTTTCGAAAGTGCGTGTAAATGTGTATAATTTTGATCGTAAAAGTTATGTACAAGTACAGAGTATAATGTCAGATACTTGATCCATACTTCAAATGGATGAAATCTCTCGTCGTATTAAATATCATTTATATGTAACATTCGGAGATTTCTAGAAATTTTTTTTTAAATGCGTGCCTTGAACGTGTCGCATAGTGTTGGGTTCTTGAAAATATCTCATAACAAGAGATTGTCGGGATTTTTAAAAGATTCTCAAGAATTTTGAGTTCCTGAGAATTTTGGAGTTGCCAAGGAGAATGTTGAAAGACTACACGAAAATTTAAAATAAAATAAATGAAATATTTATAACATATGTAGTTATCATCAAGTTGGCCAAAAAGTAATTGCAGCTTTTTATAACAGATGAACATATATGTATGTCCAAATGTAACTAATTTCATTTTAAACCGCAAATTCATCGTCGTACCGGGGTTAACTATGTTATATTAGTATCAAAATAAATCTCTGCTCCAACACAATGAAAAAAGTTAGAGCAGGGTGCAATAGGCACGGGGTACTATATTATATTATATACTCCCATCGAAACAAATCTCTGCTTCAACAGTGAAAAAACTCGCAACTTGATCTTTAACGGGGTTAGAGCAGCGTGCAATAGACACGAGATACTATACTATACTATGTACTCCCATTAAAACAGATCTCTGCTCTAACAACGAAAAAAAAAAAAAACGCCTGCTATATTATATTAGATCAAAACAAATACTATATCATAGTGTAGTACTATATTGTACTAGTACCGAGATACTGTATTATAGTATAGTACTATATTATACTCTTATATTATACTACCAGTACCTGGCTACTATATTATACTCGTATCAAAACAAATCTCTGCTCCCGCACAATGAAAAAAACCCGCAACCTTCATCCTCAACGGAGTTAGAGCAATGTGCAATAGGCACGGAGTACTATACTATACTACATACTCCCATCGAAACAAATCTCTACTTCAACAGTGAAAAAACTCGCAACTTGATTTTCAGGTTAGAGCAGCGTGCAATAGACATGAGATACTATCAAAACAGATCTCTGCTCTAACAACGAAAAAAAAAAAAAAACGCCTACTATATTATACTAGATCAAAACAAATACTATATCATAGTGTAGTACTATATTGTACTAGTACCGAGGTA